>NW_004444037.1:4940622-4941665 GCF_000243295.1 Trichechus manatus latirostris | reverse complement strand
AAGTTCTTCCTTTATTATTTTTTTCATAAGTATTTTAACATTTCAGAGGTTACATTTAATGCTAAGAAACCAGGCTTGCCAAATACATTCATGGTATAATATCTGTAATTTTGTACCTGGTTTCAACCTCTGCCAGCCTCTTCTGTCCATAATAGGGCATTTTGATAATTTTCTTCCCAATCCTACATGCACGCACACACACACACAGGCTTAGATTTATCACAGGCTTACCTGGAACAATGTGTTGGAATGAACGGTGAAGCTGGATTTAGTGTGAAAGGGACTATGATGAATTAGTGATGCCTGCCATGAGGAACGGGGTGTCGTGTTCTCCTGTATTCCCAGTCCCATCCTAGAATCAACCCTCATCTTACACTAAAGGGATTCCAGTAGCCCCATCCAAGAGAACTTAGTGTCCAGACTCTTCTCCTAGACAAGCAGGGGGCCAGGTTACTGGACACAGGCTGCTCTCAGACCAGCGGGAATTGCCAGAGGCTGGGCTAGGTGCAGGGAGGGGTAGGGAAGGACTTGCCAAGGGCTGCAGGTCAAAGATGGAGCGAAGCAAGCCAGGCAACCTAGTTATCAATCCAAAGGGAATAGGCAAAGAGGGAAAATCCAGATTCAAGGAAACAGGAAGGAACCAGGGAAACCAGACCAAAACAATAGGGTTCAAATTAAAGAATGGGAGGTGGAACCTGGAGGAAGTCCCTAAGCCATAGAATCGTAGACACAGCTGCTTATACGGTGACTTTGACCAAGGGCACAGGTGGAAAGGAAGCTATTAAGGGCACTGACTTGGACTCATCCACTCGGCATCAAATCAGACTTGCTGGTGAACCAATTCAGATCCTGCGCCCTAATCCTAATTACTATATCTTGATCTTTTTCCCAAGACCCAGCCCCCTCCATATAACCAAGTCCTGAAACTGAATATTAGTTTGTTCCCAGCATCTGATTCCCTCTCTTGACCTGATTTTCCCAGCTTCTCACCCTTCACCAACCCAAATGCAGGAGTCTACCTTCAAATCTCAGCCCAATGGCTA
>NW_004444037.1:4935239-4937614 GCF_000243295.1 Trichechus manatus latirostris | reverse complement strand
TGACTCAGGACTCCTGACTGAATGAAAGTAGGAGATGAGAGCAGTTTTAGGGGAGGAAATGGGGGAGGCAAGGCTGTTGCTGCATATACAGCTTCCCAAAAGGCAGAAGGAAATGCTGCAGGGAGAGCTACACTGGGTATCAGAGGGTTTTAGTTTGGGCTCTAACCATCACCCGACTGGGTTGAGGCGTCTCTCTCTGGACTTTGGTTTCCACACCTGTGAAGCAAGGGATGTGAACTTGATTGCCTCTAACAGCTCTTTCACCTCAAAAAAATTATGGTATGTGGCATTTTTAATTTTTGTTTTTTTAAGCAATTTGAGTTGGATAAAAGATTAAAGATGCTGAGGTTGAAATTTTCCAAATTCGTACTATTTACAATACAGTATTGTAAATTTAGTTTCCTAACACTTATCCTACTCCTGTATTTCTTCAGTTAATTCATATCAAAACAAGAGTTGGGGCATTTTTCACTAAAATCATATTTTCTTCCTTTTATGTAGGCAAGTCTGAGTAATACACAAAATAAAAATAATAATGTTTCACATTTAAATAGTATCTTTGATCTTAAATCTACCTGTATGGTATTTTTATAAGCCATGTGTGTTACTATTATTTTTTATTTTTTGGAGGAGGAAGGGGTAGATACTAGGATGTCTAGACCACTGATATTATGGGAGCTCTTCAAAGTAACACAACGACATTTAATAATAAACTTGACTCTTTGCTTCAATTGTACCTTATAACCAGGAAGTGCTAAACATTTTAGTCTTAAATGATGTTTCATCACCTTGTGTATTTTATAGGTAGAAAAACATCAGCTTGCCCACCTCATGAGGAAATAAATGTTTCTATCAATATTGTTGACTAGCTCCTCCAGCCTTCATTGTTCTTCATCTTTTGTGAGTGCCAAGCTGAAGACTTCAGTAGACTCCATTAATCTTTTGCATCTAATGGTAAAAGCTTCAGCTGTCAGATACTTGATTCTCACATCTCATTAAAACATACAGCAAGGAAGAGCAAAGTTTGCGCTAGCCTTTATTTCCAATCAGCTTGAGTTTCACATCAAATATTTCATCTCTTCCCAACATATACTCCAATCACTTCCAAAAATCCATTACTATTTCCATTATATATTCAGGCGTAGTTAAGAAATATTTCTGAAAGACTGAAAACGCCTTAAGCATTGGATCAAATCCATTCTGAACTATTTGTTGCTATTTTTTATTTCAGGGAATTATTCTAGGTCACTTTGGTTAAAATTGCTATCATCTGTGAAACATTTGAAATCCCTTGACTCAGAAGCACACTGGTCAAACTTGATTTTTAGTGAGTTATGTTACCAGACATTACTTTACTCCTATGATGTCTACTCTAACTGGGCGAAAACAGACTTCATTCCCGCCTTCCATCCCCAGAGAAAGGAATCTTTGAAGCTGATAGTAACTGCAACTGAAGAGCAGGGATGAGGAGTTGAGCAGCAAAGCAAGCTTCTGGATTATTTCATTTTTTTAAATGTATTTGGTCATTTATTTCTTTCTCCCATGTCTTGCTCCACAAAAAAGCTTAAGCTTGTACTTTTTTTTAAGGTACGTTACTTAAGAATTTTTATCTTCCAAGTGACAGACTTATTCATGGCTACAGGCAATGCTTTCCTCCTGTTTCTGACTTTCTTCCATTCTTGTGTCGGGTAAAGTCTTACATCTAGAAATATGAATGTTCCTCCCAACAGAACTCCTCTCTTACTCCCTTGTCCCCACTAATTTTCTAGGGATTTCTTTACTCCTAAATTACATTTAGGACTATCAGACATAAGGATAAGCACAAAAAGATGTATTTAGTGTATGGAACCAGCTTAATCTCTCATCCATTTGCTTGTATTATTAAGGAATTAATGAGGCCCACATTCTCCCCAAAGAGGAGAATTCTAAATTATCAAGGGGCATTGAGGGGAGGGTTGGAGGAGAGGTGAGGGGGTGAACGCGCAGACTTGCAGAGGCCCGACAGTGTCATAAGCATTCTTTCCAAAGGAAACCAGGCTAAAAGGCTGATAAACCCCAATCTCTTTTCACAGCTTGCCTTAGGAGCCCCTAATGTAACTCCCTCATTTGTTCATCGGCACTTTATGGGAAAATAAACAAAAACACGGCCTGTTTCCTCACTGTCAGCAGGCACATCAGAACACTTCCTGCTCAGAGAGGCCCTCGTCCTACCTAAGAGCCAGGGGCCGATCTTCATTTTGCCTCTACTTTTTAACAACCTGCTCTCTAAGCTGAATTCCAAGGGCCTAATCAAATCTGAAGACCCTTCTGGGTGGATTAGATGTCATAGACAACAGTGCTCTGCAGGGCACGGGGACAATTCCCAGCCAGCTCCT
>NW_004444037.1:4880001-4933841 GCF_000243295.1 Trichechus manatus latirostris | reverse complement strand
CCTCATAGGGTGGTTCTGAGGATTAAGTGAGGTGGTGCATGCAAAGAGCAGAAGCCTGTGACATTGGGCTCAAGAAATGTCAGCCATTAAATATCAGATGACATTAGTGAATCCCAGTATTTCTTACATTGTGAAGATTATAAGCATAATCCTGAGATGCTGTTTTGTCAAAAAAAGAAAATACGGAAACACAGTGGAAATGAACATTTACATATTTGCTGAGGAGTAGATTTCAGTATAAATTGGATCTGTCTTAGAACCCATGCAATAGAGGGTTATTATCACAAAACAAAAAACCTCATTTAGAAACAGAGCAAACTCATGGCATGAGCCAGGGGCTGTAGCATACTTTAGAACCAAAATCCTAGGGAAATAAGTGAACATTACCACTTAAGAGTCATCTTAGGCAAAGCTCTTACTTAACCTCTCAGTTTTCTTGCTGAAAAAAATGAGGAGTTAGACTAACAGGTATCAAAGATTTCTGAGAGTTCCCATTTCACCCTCCGGTCTATGATTCTACTTAATACCATGGACCATTTAAAGTTGAATAAAATCAGATAATGAAAATAATGACCCCTAAACCGTCACAGTCGAGGATAGACAATTTAACACTCCTCGTATCATATTGTTGTTGTCGGCTCCGACTCACAGGGACCACATGTACAACAGAAGGAAATGTTGCCCAGTCCTGTGCTATCTTCAGGATAATATCATATGAATTCCTGTAAATATACTATTGTTGCATGTCGTTTAGTCTTGTCTTCCCAACTAGATTAAACATTCTTTGAAGATAGGGACCCTAGATCATACTAATTCCTCATTGTCCTTAGCACAGCATTTAATACGTTGTCGTTGTCGTTGCTGCTGCTGCTGCTGCTGCTGCTGTTGTTGTTGATGTTGTTGTTAGCTGCCTTCCAGTCAGCCCCTGACTTGTGGTGACCCCATGAGTTGTAGAGTAGAACTGCTCCATGGGCTTTTCTTGGCTGTAATCGTTACAGAAACAGATCACCAAGCCTTTCTTCCATGAAGGTGCTGGGTGGGTTTGAACCACCAACTTTTAGGTTAACAGTCAATTGCAAACTGTTTGCATCATCCAGGCTCCTTTTAACACATAGTGACCATTGACACAGTGACTACTGGATTGACACTGTGGCTACAACAATGGGTTTAAACATAGCAATGATTGTGAGAGCAGCCTTTCATTCTGTTGTATATGGGGTCGCTATGGGTTGGAACCGACTCAAAGGCACCTAACAACAACAGCCATCAGTAATGTGCTTACATAGAGCTATAAACTATATACATCCCTCTATAGTATGGCAGGAGCCCTGGTGGCACAGTGGTTAAGAGCTCGGCTGCTAACCAAAAGGTCAGCAGTTGAATCCACCAGCTGCTCCTTGAAAACCCTATGGGGCAGTTCTACTCCGTCCTATAGGGTCACTAAGTTAGAATCGGCTCCATGGCAGTGGGCTTGGTTTTGGTTTTGGTAGTATGACTTCATAGTCATACTGGTTAGTTGTCAATCCATCACAGCAGTCTAACCCAAAACAGATGTTAATGAGAAGAACCAGGCATGTGACTTCATAAAGTATATTTCTAGCCTTTCGTTTATTCAACAATATTTATTTAGTAACAACTATATGCCAAGTAAGAAGTCCTGGTGGTGCGTGGTTAAGTGCTTGGCTGCTAACCGAAAGATCAGGGGTTCGAACCCACCAGCGGCTCCACAGGAGAGAGATGTGGCAGTCTGCTTCGGTGAAGAATACAGCCTTGGAAACCCTATGGGGCAGTTCTACTCTGTCCTTTGGGGTCTCTGAGTCAGAATTCACTCAACAGCAAAGGATTTGGTTTGGTTTATATGCTAGGCCCTGGGCTAGATGCTAGTGAAGCTCTCCACCACCATCACAACAGCGAAGGCTCTCCCACAGGTAATGTGTAAGTCACAACTATGTAGCAATGGATCACCAACCATTTTATACCAAAGCATACCTTCCCTGGCTGATGAGGAAGCTTCACAGTTCATTCCCAGAGTTTTATTAATATTTTATCAAGTCAACAAGTATGGCATTACAAAGTTGAAAGAAAAAAAAAAATCACACTTGTATAGGGCTTTTTACAGGCCTAAAACCTAAAGTGTTTATCAAACCATACTTTGGCCTTTCTCAAAGCAGAAATATTACACTGTAAACTGGCGACTCCTATTCCTAGAAGCCTTCTGAACTCAACATTTCCTGCTGCTGTGATTCTGGTCGTAAGTATGTCAGCAAAGCACTCTGTGGTCTGCAGATTATCTGTAAACCAACTGACAGGTATCCAATGCAGACCATGCGTGGATGTTTCTTTGCCCCTATCACTGCCCTTAGATGATGCTGTGAAAAGTAAAAGTTCATCAGATGCTGACCGGGTTCACGATAGAACTGCACTGTGAATTCCTAAGGTGAAGGGCTGTTTGCCATTTATCGCTCCTTCTGCTTATCAGTCATGGAGTGACTTTCCTCCATTTAAATAGCAGCCTGCTTCCCTCCTATGGCTCCATCCCAGTTGCCAAGGTTCTCTAAATGCTAATGAGGAGATAGAGGACATTCTGTGATCTTGTAAAGAGCTCACCCAGCAATTTGGTAAAAACAGAGTGCAAATATCAGGCCTGGATACCTGCATTTGTTGGTCAAGGATCAACAGAAATGGGCACCACCAAGACTGTGTCTGCTACTGCAAAGAGAAATGGAATACTCAAATGTTTTTCTAGAAATTTCAGATATATTAAAAATAATAATAATAAAGCCAATACATTTATCTCAATGGTTATTTTGGCAAAACAAAGAAGGAGGGGTGTTGAAATTATAAAGCTAACAGACCTAATGCTAATGTGCAGAAACATAAACTGAAGGATTGGTTCTTTGGGAAATCTTTGAAATAGGAATGCATGAAAGTGAGTAATGGCATTTGGGTGCTTATTTAGCAAATAAGGCAATCAAAAATACTTTGACGGTCTTTTTTTTTTTTTTTTTGTTAAGTTGCTCTGGTTTAGTGGATTAAAAAATCAACTTGGAACTGAGAGGTCTTTGTTTGATTCAATAAGTGTTTATTGAGGGCCTTCCCAGCTTCACCACAAATACAAGGAGTGAACGTTGTATAGTCACGCTTCCTCCCTACATTTACTTTGCAAAGTTTCCTGTGAAAGAAGCCACATTGAGTGTTTCTTAAATGCTCTAAGTCATTAGCAGTATTTATTAGAAGTATAAAAGATAATCAACCAACAGATTATACCACTTGAAAAGTTCTGTGTGGTGACTCTTTAAAAGGATCACCTGCTAACTTTAGACATATCCAGAGTGTCACAGAATCTCAGAGCTGGAAGCAGCCTCAAGGGGTCACAAAATGAAGTGAAGAGTTGGCATATATCCAGATATAAGTAAATCAACCTAGACAGAACAATTAGTGCTCTACATTAGTTGAGTAGGGAATCACAGGGGACCTGAAACTGCTGGAATCAAGATGAGTTGGTTCCCAGAAAGAAACAACAAAGAGAAGAGGTTGAGCCAGGATTACAAAATCAAAGTTAACCTCAAAACCATTAGAGAAATGTGTCCTCCCGGGAAGGCTTGTAATTTCAGTTCAGTACACTTATTTTGAATTTTTATTCATTAATGTCAAGCTGGTTTTAATATTAATTGCTAAGGGTCAAGTTCAGACACAAAAAGCATAGTTGTGCAAGTAGATACAACCTGATGTGTTTATCTTTTCAGTGCACACTTTCTGCCGCAGGCGTGTGCCAGATGTAACAGCAGCTGTAGGAAGTTGTTTATCTACCCCCATTGACCTTTGTGGAGTGTGAGGAGATGGTAAAAATCATGTTTTTAAATTATAGGCATTTCCTTTCTAACTAGCATCTTTTTAGTATTGGTCAAAACACATCAATGAAGTCATAAGAAGGTCAAGAAGATATGATTGTGCCCCGATGATATCAGTAAAAACATACTTCTGCAATGATTTATGATACCAAATGCACTTCATTCATTCATTGTCCAGTAAATATTTATTGTGCTCCTACTATATGCAGGGCACAATTAAAAAGTGCAAATCAAATAAATCATAATGCCTGTAAATTTTGTATCTTCCTTGGACTTTTACAAATATCACTTTTTCTTTGCAAATTTATCCTTTAAATTTTTCAAAATCTATTAATATTTGCAGGATGAGAGATGGTTCAAAATCCTTAGGTATACTTATTAAGAAAACATTATTTTGCGAGTTCATAGCCAAATGTAAAAATTACAGAGGCAAATGCCACATTTTTCTTGCAGAGAGTTTCAGGCAAGGTTTCTGGCCACACAGCTTCTGTAGTGATGGGCTCACCTCTCATGCCTGCAGGGATTACACTAAATGCAAGTGGGATTGATTTATCAACCTAATCACTCATGAGAAATACTAACAATGTCATTAGCTAAGTTTCCAAAACAACCCAGTTCCTGCTTGAAAGTCAATCCCTCAGAAGCATGCTAAGCCTTACTTTTGTTATGACATTTGGATGAAGTCACAAAGGTTCCTTTGGTCTTTCTCTGTCAACGTCAATGTCCTCTGGGGAAACCAGTACAGTGATATTAAAAGACAAAGGGAAACAAGTCAGAGTCTCCAAAGAGAAACACACAAACAATAATTATTTTTAAGAAATCCAGTTAGATTCTCATTTTGGTCGAGGAGTAATCAGAAAATGTTGTATTTCAGCTTGCAACTGAAATCAAAATGTATTATCATACTTCTTTGAATCGTGTTTATTGATTGTCCAGACTTCTTCTAACCTTATGAAATATCTGAAACCTGGACACACTCACACGAAGCGATATTTAGAGGTATTTGCTATGCGTACCTAACTCAATTACATAGGCATTAGACAGATTCTTTTATACTCTTAAGTAAAAGAACTGACACAAAATTTTATTTCTCTTTCATTGTGTATTTCTTTTCTATTGCTCTTTCATTGTGTGTGTGTGTGTGTCTGTGTGTGTGTGTGCTGGGAATACAAGGATTGACAGATACGGCCCTTGCCTTCGAGGAGTGCTTAATCTAGTAACTGCATTTTAGAGGTGGTTCACTTGACATGATTTTCTCTGGCAATCTTTGTTTATACCATATCATTGCCCAGTGATGGCACTCATTTATCTGGCAATGATATGATATACGAGTTTAAAATTTCAGCTTCCACAGCGCTGACTCTCTTGTTTGCCAGTCAATGTGTAATGTGAAATCAGCCTTTAAACTCCCTGCGCCTCCACTTTTCACTATCACATCAACTTGCCCTGAGAAGCCTTCCAAAATAACAATTACCAAACACTCTTTTGCAACAACAACCTGTTTAAATGATTTTCCAGCCTTGTAAATTATATATACTCACAGTCGGAAGGAATGACTGCGGCAGGACTGAAAGAAACATGAAAAATTCTGAAAATATTTGCAGATGCCAAAGAACAAGACAATCATTCAATAAAGAGGACCTAGATATTTACTTGGTGCTAGCTGTTGTGACAGAAAATTGCTTCCAAATGTCCTCCTCACTTGCTTCAGAGCCATGGTGAGTCATGATGACCAAGTCTTGGCCACAAGTCATACAAAAACAGCCCAAATCTCTTGCCTAAAACATTCTTGTTAGGATTCCTGTGAGGGTGTGTTGATGGGAAAAGTGTTGAGTGTTACTGAAGGCAAAAATATGTGTATTATTGGAGTGATATATGAACTATTCATATGGTGTGATGTACATAAATCTGGTGTGGTTCTAGAAAAAAAAGTGAATGGTCCCAATGCAATTATAGAAAGTTGATTTTTAAACAAGTACTGTTTTCAGGATTTTTTAAAAATCTGCAATATTCCAGTTGAAGTCAACAGACAGGAGGCCACTAGCCCGAAGGAAATAAACCGGTACCAAACTAGTTGCTGTTGAGTCGATCTCAACTCATAGTGACCCCATATGTGTCAGACTAGAACTGTGCTCCATAAGGTTTTCAATGGCTGAGTTTTTGGAAGTAGATCACCAGGTCTTTCTTCTGAAGCACCTCTTGGTGGACTCAAACCACCAACTTTCAGTTAGCGGACGAGCATTTATCCGTTCGCAACACCCAGGGACTCCCCAAAAAGAATATGAATTCCAAAATCTAGAGACAAGGTCAGCAAGCATCTCTCCCCACAATTTGTAATACTAAGGATAACACACAATGAAAAGGATTACTTGAAGACTTTAGACACAACAATTATATAATGACATAAATTTTCTTTTAATCAAACATATCTGAATTTGTGTGAGTTTTCTAAGTCAAAGTAGTAACCTTGGAAAGTTATATACTTATTCCATAGAAGCTTTCTTTGTTCCTTTTTGGAAAACTTCTTTTTATACCAGTCACAGAGCCAATCCCAAAGCAAAAAAACGAATTAATTTATTCACTTACAATAACTTTTATAAATACTCAAAATGCTATTGTTTGTTTATTTAATCATTTTATTTAAATAACTTTGCTCCAAAGACTTTGGGGCTATTTTTAAAAGTCAAGAAATCAAAAGACTTATTGCATTGGGCAAATCTGCTGCAAAAGATCTCTTTAAAGTTTTAAAAAACAAAGATGTCACTTTGATGACTAAAGTGTGTCTGACCCAAGCCATAGTCTTTTCAATCGCCTCATATGCATACGAAAGTTGGATAGTGAAAAAGGAAGACAGAAGAAGAATCCATGCTTTTGAACTGTGTTGGCAAAGAATATACCATGGACTGGCAAAAGGATGAACAAATAAATTTAAGAAGCAATACAACCAAAATGTTCCTTAGAAGCAAGGATGGTTAGACTTCAACTTGCTTACTTTGGACACGTCATCAGGAAAGACCAGTCGCTAGAGATGAATATTATGGTTGGTAGATAGCCAATAAAAAAACAAAATAAACTCTGAATAAGATGGATTGACACAATAGCTACAGTAATGGACTCAAACATACCAATGACCATGAAGATGGTGCAGGACTAGGCAACTTTCATTCTGTTATACATAAGGTCTCCCTGAGTCTGAGACAACTCAACACCAAATAACAACAGTGAAATTACACATAATTTTGTTGTTGTTGTCTTATTTTGCTTTGCTGTTGGTTTGGCTGTATTTTCTCAGTTTTCTACAACAGTACGTGTTGCTTTTACAAAGAATTTTAAGTTGTAATGGAGAGTTGGAGCCAGTGTGTTGTCAACACATTTCAGAGCAGAGTAGTTCTGATTCTAGTCAAGTAATCCTTGTTTATTAATAGTAGTTGTAACAATATTAAAGGAGCCCTGGTGGTGCAGTGGTTAAAGCATTCAAATGCAAACCAAAAAGTAAGTGGTTCAAACCCACCAGCGGCTCCCTATGAGAAAGATGTGGCAGTCTGCTTCATAAAGATTTACAGCCTTGGAAAACCCTATGGGGCAGTTCTGTCCTGTCCTATAGGGTTGCTTGAGTCAGAATTGACTCAACAGCAACAGGTCTGGTTTCTTGTTTGTTTTTTTTTTGGTAATAGTATTAGTAATTTTAATGATAATAATGATAAATTAATTTATAACAACATATACAGAGGGCCCCCTACGTATTGTTTGGGTCTAATATATATCTCATTATAAATTAATAAACTGGAATTTTGGTAAATAAATTAATCTAGTGTGAATTTAGTTGACATGAATCAGTCTCCTCTGGTCAGTTCATCCATGGATGTAAAGAAAATCATATTTTAAAAATCCATGTAGTAGGAGTTGTGGTTCTCTCCTCATAATCTCTCAAGTTTAACAGATATGAAACACCTACATAAAATAATGAGTCTCTTCTCCCCACCCCCTCAAAAAAAATTAAGCTCATGGATAGAATTATCTCCATTTTTAAAGTGTTTTTTTAATAACTTTTTCTTAAAATGTTGGTATCAATTACCACCTCTCTGTGAGAAAATATCAGCATCTGACAAACTGAATGATAAAATAGGAAATAAATATTAATAAATAATAGTTTAATAGCTTGTTGGTTTTTTGTTTTTGATTTTGGGGTTTTTTTTTTATGTACAGTTGTGTTTTGCGTTGTGTGTCAGTTCAGGTCATTCAGGAAGTAAAAGCCAAGACAAAATTTAAAATGGAAAAGATTTACTGGGGGCTGGGGGTGGGGGTGGGGAGGCAATCAAGGATGAAGAGGAGAAGGAGTAGGAGTAGGAGCAGGCAGACTGTGCTGCTGATCTGACACTTACGAAAGGAAAGAGGGAAGGAAGGGGGTTTGGTAGGAAGAGCCTAAGACTGCAGTGACCTCTGCGAAAGTCTTGGCCAAGCTGATGGGAAGCCTCAGAGCAAAGATTTGCCATTGAGAACTTCCACGTTGAACAGAAATGGCTGAGCTCAAGAACTCAGTCTCCTAGTGCTGCTGTAACTCAAATACCACACGTGGGTGGCTTTAAAAAAACATAAATTTATTTTCTCACAATTCTGGAGGCTAAAAGTCTAAATAAGTTCTCAGTGTGTTAATTTCTTCCTTATAGGTAGTCCTGGGCATTTCTTGGTTACTTGACTTGTAGATAATCCTCACATGGTGTCTTCCCTCCATGTGTACATATCTCTATGTCTAATCTGCTCTTTTTATAACTCAGAAATGATTAGATTTAGAACCCACTCAACTGAAATAGGAGCCCTGGTGGCACAGTGGTTAAGCACTCGGCTGCTAACCAAAAGGTTGGCAGTTCAGATCCACCAGCTGCTCCTTGGAAACCCTGTGAGGTAATTCTTTCTGTCCTATAGGGTCACTATGAGTGGCAATTGACTCAACGGCAATGGGTTTGGTGTTTGGTTCTACTGAAATATGATCTAATTAACATAACAAAGAAAATCCACAAGTATAGGATTGGGATGCCAATACATATTTTAGGGGAACACAATTTAATCCCTAACACGAGCATATCCCTATCATTAGCTAGGAGCAGTCTGGCCATAACTTGACCTCAGTAGGATTCTGGGGCAGATCCCAAATGTGTGACAGCTGGAGGCTGACAGCTGACTACAGCAGATTTTATCTCAAAGGGAGATCTGAGCAACACCCCTGCATTATTGCCACAGGTTGATTTTTTATTTTATATATGTAGATTTCTTTTTTGCTAATAAAATCATTCTTAGTTCCGATGTTGGAATTAAATACAGCCATTTCTCACTTATCGACATGGTTAAGTTCCAAAGACCAGGTCGTTATGCAAAAATCGGCATTTTGCAAAAAATGGAAGATGACCATGTCAGATCACAAAATGGAGGATGACTACATCATTACATAACTGTCAAATCATATCATTGCATAACTGCCAAACCACTGACAATCATGACCCAGCCAAGTTGACTCATAACTTTAACCATCACAGCCAGCATTACTCTTGACTTGCATTTCAGCATTCATTTTTGCCAGATACATGTTGTTAATCTGCAAAATAACCAGATAGTACATTTTTTACTTTTGTCATAAATATGAAATGCTGGATAACAAGATAGCCGATAAGTGAGGAGTAGGTGTATGTCATTCTTTCCTCACCTTCCAAAATAAGCGTAGTGTTGCTACTTACAGTCTACAAAGAACACTATGATTTACAGGTGTGTTACCACTTTAACAATTTTGAGACCAATTTCTGATTTGGAGTCAGAATACCTGGACTCAAACCCCAGCATTATCACTTTCAAGCTACAATGACTTGAGCAAGATACTTGACCTCACCGAACCTCAGTTCCTTATTGATGCCCTACCCTAGAGAATTGTTTTAAAGATTAAATACAAGAATACAAAAAATACAATAACATATGTGAAAAATTTATCGCATATAGAAACCAAAAATCCAAAAACCAAACCAGCTGGCATCAAGTTGACTCTGACTCATAGTCAGCCCAGGTGTGTCAGAGTATAATTGTGCTCCATGGGGTTTTCAGTGGCTAATTTTTTTGGAAGTAGATCACCAGGCCTTTCTTCTGATGCACCTCTGAGTGGATTCAAACCTCCAACCTTTTGGTTAACAGCCAAGTGCATTAACGGCTTGTAGCACCCAGGGACTCCTTGCACATACAAAGCGTCAATAAACATTTGTTATTAAAATAGAAAACAACCCTAACAGGTACTTCCGTATGTATTTTGTCAACATTATCTTACTTTACCTGGGCAAATTATCTAGCCACTTCTAGGGCTCAGCTTCTTCATCTATAAAATAAAGACAATTTGATAGTCATGGAGATGTTATTACTCTCTCAATGACACTGAGTTATTGAAATGATTATATGAAATAATGCAGAGCACTTATCACAGCACCTGACACATAATAACTCCTCAGCAAATGTTATCTATCAAGATTATTTATTATAAGAACTATAGTTTATTTTAATTTTGAAGTTCAGAGGAATTAGGCTCACATATTATATATTATCATCTTAGTCCTGTAGGATCTAATCATATCTCAATTGCTATCATTCTTGGACTTGAAATCTCCTTTGAAGTGATGTGAATACCACTACTGCCAAGAATGAAGATACCCCTGGTTTGGACAATAATAACTAAACGGACAGAGCACACAGCTTACTGATCATCAGTTTTCAAATTTGTGACTCTGACAGAAGTACATGGTTGGATTTCTCCACATAGAGGTCGACATCTGTTAGTGATGGATTACTATTATCACCACCAAAAACAATAACAATGATACGTATTTTTATCTGAAATCCTCAATTTCTTTTAGGTATTTTTTTTTTAATTTTGGAGTTTCAGCAAGGTATTTTAAAAGTAAATTGGATTTATTTTTCCTTCCATTCATCAACAAGTGTTATCCCTGTCTGTTTATCACTGTAAACTTCAGAGAGTTAAGGACAGAACATTTCAGGAAGACAGGAAAAGTTTAAAATAAGAAAACTCTTTAGACATGCAAAAAAACAGGAAACCAGTATTTTCTATACTCACTTGAAAGTAGGGTAGAACTAGAGTAGGACATGGCAACGGGACTTTCCAAAGGCAGAACTACAAACTCTCACCTCGAACACTAAGTACTGGAAGATGAAACATGGTCATAGATAAGGCAAACTTTTTTTCCATACATTTCACAGATAGTTCCAGATTTCACAAGACTAGACCAGACTAGGTTAGTCACTAGACTGCTGGGTGGGGAGTCTTCCTTTCAAATTTGAAAAAAGGAAGGGGAACCACACTATGTTCAGTCTTTAAGTTCTTGTGTAAAACTATCACTGAAACGAAAGGCTTGTTTCTGATAAGGAAATCAATTTGATTAGAAGTACACTAAAACCGTAAGTGCTTTCCTAGAACTAGGAAGCAGTCACCCCACATGCATGATTTTACCATACACTTCAACAAAGCCTAATTACAGCAGCTGACTCAGACATGAGCCTTTTATTAAATTAGTTATTAATTCAATTTTTGTTATTCAAAATTTATAATTTTCCACCATTCCAGATTATTGAGAATTCAAAAATACTGACCACCCTTGGCAAAGATGCAACAGAATCATATCAATACCAAGCATAGATAATTTTTCTGGTGAACTTAAAGTCAAGATTCTTGGCTTTTATTCCAGATCATAATTCATGAAATTCAATTTACCCAGCCCCCTGTCACAGATATGAAGGCAACTCACAAGATAAGAAAAGAGTGCTTTGGCTCCCAGAAGTAGGAAGAAAAAAGAAGCTAGAACTACAGAGATTGAACGAATTTTTTTTAAAAAACACACATATAAAAAAACTTTTTTAAAAAAAATTTTTATTATTATTGTAGTTTAGATGCAGGTTTACAGAACTAGCTTCTCATTAAGCAATTAGTACACATATTGTTTTGTGACATTGGTTACCAACCCCACAACATGTCAACACTCTCCCCTTCTCAACCTTGGGTTCCCTATTACCAGCTTTCCTGTTCCCTCCTGCCTTCTTGTGCTTGCCCCAGGGCTGGTGTGCCTCTTTAGTCTCATTTTGTTTTATGGGCCTGTCTAATCTTTGGCTGCAGGGTGAACCTCAGGAGTGACTTCATTACTGAGCTAAAATGGTGTCAGGGAGACCATACTCTTGGGGTTTCTCCAGTCTCTGTCAGGTCAGTAACTCTGGTCTGTTTTGGGCAGTTAGAATTTTGTTTTACATTTTTCTTCAGCTCTGTCTGGGACTGACTCTCAATTGTGATCCTTGTCAGAGCAGTCAGTGGTGGGAGCTGGGCACCATCTAGTTATGCTGGACTCAGTCTGGTGGCAGCTGTGGTCATTGTGGTCCATTAGTCCTTTGGACTAATCTTTCCCTTGTGTCTTTGATTTTCTTCATTCTCCCTTGCTCCCAATAGGGTGAGACCAGTGCGGTGTCTTAGATGGCCGCTCACAAGATTTTTAGACCCCAGATGCTACTCACCAAAGTAGACTGTAGAACATTTTCTTTATTAACTCTGTTACACCAATTGAGCTAGATGTTCCCAGGGACAATGGTCCCCACAGCCCTCAGCCCGGTAATTCGGTCCCTCAGGGAGTTTGGTTGTGTCTATGGAGCTTCCGCGACCTTGCCTTGGACAAGTTGTGCTGGCTTCTCCAGTATCGCGTACTGTCTTACCCTTCACCAAAGTTACTACTTATCTATTGTCTATTTAGTGCTTTTCCATCCCCATTCCCCCCCTCCCTCGTAGCCATCAAAGATTCTTTCTTTTTGTGTGTAAACTTTTTCATGAGTTTTTATAGCTGTGGTCTCATACAATACTTGTCCTTTTGTGATTGACTTATTTCACTCAGCATAATGTCCTCCAGATTCATCCATGTTGTGAGATGCTTCCCAGATTCATCATTGTTCTTTATCATTGCATAGTTTTCCATTGTGTGTATGTACCATAGTTTGTTTATCTATTCATCTGTTGATGGGGATCTAGGTTGTTTCCATCTTTTTGCTATTGTGAACAATGCTGCCATGAACATGGGTGTGCATATGTTTTTTCGTGTGATGGTTCTTATTTCTAGAGGATATATTCCTAGGATTGGGATTGCTGGATCATGTTGTATTTCTATTGCTAGCTTTTTAAAGGAGTGCCATATCATTTTCCAAAATGGTTGTACCATTTTGCATTTCCACCAGCAGTGCACAAGCATTCCAATCTCCCTACAGCCTCTCCAACATTTGTTATTTTCTGTTTTTTTTGTTGTTCGTGCCAGCAATGCTGGGGTGAGATGATATCTCATGTGGTTTTGATTCACATTTCTCTAATGGCTAGTGATAGTGAGCATTTCCTCATGTGTCTTTTAGCCACTTGAATGTCTTCTTTGGTGAAGTGTCTGTTCATTTCTTTTGCCCATTTTTTAATTGGATTAATTTGTCTTTTTGTTGTAGAGGGGTTGGATTTTCTTGTAGATTTTAGAGATGAGACCTTTGTTGGACTTATCATATCCAAAATTTTTTCCCAGTCTGTAGGTTCTCTTTTAACTCTTTTGGTGAAGTCTTTTGATGAGCATAAGTTTTTAATTTTTTTAAAATCCCAGTATTCTAGCTTATCTTCTGGAGTTTGTGTGTTGTGAGTTATGGTTTGAATGCTGTTAATGCCATGTATTAGGAACTCTCGTGTTGATCCTATTTTTCCTTCTATGATCTTTATAGTTTTAGGTTTTATATTTAGGTCTTTGATTCATTTTGAATTAGTTTTGTGTATGGTGTGAGGTATGGGTCTGTTTCATTTTCTTTCTTTTTTTTTTTTTTGCAGATGGACATCCAGTTTTACCACCATCATTTGTTAAAAAAGACTGTCTTTTCTCCACTTGATGAACTCTAGGCACCTGTAGAAGATCAGGTGACCTTAGTGGATGGATTTACATCTGGGTTCTCAATTCTGTTCCATTGATCAATGTATCTGTCATTGTACCAGTACCAGGATGTTTTGACTACCATAGCTGTACAGTAGGCTCTAAGGTCAGATAGTGCAAGTCCTCTTACTTTATTCTTCTTGAATAGTGCTTTACTTATCTGAGGCCTCTATCCTTTCCATATAAAGTTAATGATTAGTATTTCCATCTCTTTAAAGAATGTTGTTGGTATCTGGATCGGGATTGCTTTGTATTTGTAGATTGCTTTAGGTAGAATTGACATTTTCACACTGCTGAGTCTTCCTATCCACGAGCATGGTATGCTTTTCCTTTTATGTAGATCTCTTTTGGTTTCTTGCAGTAGTGTTTTGTAGTTTTCTTAGTATAGGTCTTTTACATCCCTGGTTAGATTTATTCCTAAGTATTTTATTTTTTTAGGGGCTATTATAAATGGTACTGTTTTCCTGATTTCCTTTTCATCATTCTCTGTATTGGTGTATAGGAATACAACCGATTTTTGTATGTTTATCTTGTATTCTGCTACTCTGCTGCATCTTTCTATTAGTTCCCGTAGTTTTCTCATGGAGCCTTTGCGTTTTCTATGTATAGTATCTTATCATCTGCAAATAGGGATAGTTTTACTTCTTCCTTACCAATCTGGATGCCCTTTATTTCTTTTGGTTGCCTTATTGCTCTAGCTAGGAATTCCAGTACAATTTTAAATAGGAGTGGTGATAAAGGGCATCCTTGTTTTGTTCCTGTTCTCAAGAGGAATTTTTTCAGCCTCTCTCCATTAAGAATGATGTTGGCTGATGGCTTTGTATAGATTCCCTTTATTATGTTGAGGAATTTCCCTTCTATACCTATTTTATTGAGAGTTTTTATCAGGAATGGGTGTTGAACTTTGTTGAATGCCTTTTCTGCATTGATTGAGATGATCATGGGATTCTTTTATTTTATTTATGTGGTAGATTACATTGATTGATTTTCTAATGTTGAACCATCCTTGCATCCCTGATATGAATCCCACTTGGTAGTGGGGTATTATTTTTTTTAATATGATGCTGAATTCTATTGGCTAGAATTTTGTTGAGAATTTTTGCATCTATATTCATTAGAGTTGTTGGTCTGTTATTTTCTTTTTTTGTGGGGTCTTTGCCTGGTTTTGGTGTCAGGGTTATGCTGGCTTCATAGAATGAATTCAGAAGTATCCCTTCATTTTCTATGTTCTGAAATAGTTTGAGTAGTACTGGTATAAACTCTTCTCTGAATGTTTGGTAGAATTCTCTGGTGAAGCTATCTGGGCCAGAGGTTTTTTCTGTTGACCATTTTTTATTACCTTCTCAGTCTCTTCTCTGTTATAGATCTGTTCAGATTTTCAACATCAGTTTGTGTTAGTTTGAGTAGGTAGTGTCAAATAAAAAATTATTGATAAAAGTCAATTTGATGGGCAGAAGAAGCCACAGATGGTTTGAGCCATTGGCATGAGATGTGTATCACTCTTGCATTCCATCATCAAGCACATATTGCATGCCTACTGTATGTCAAGAACATCTGGGAATCAATGGGCATAACCATACTGCAGTTTCAGCAACCCACGGAAACCATCACACAAGAAACCAGTGTGATACCAATTACAGGCTTGAATCCTAATAAGTGGTCCCATTATATGAAAATACGGAGTCCCTGGGTGATCAAACAGTTAACAAGCTTGATGCTAACCAAAACGTTGGAGATTCATGTCTATCAAGAGATGCCTCAGAAGAAAGAACTGGCAATCTGCTTCCGAAAAATCAGCCATTGAAAACCCTATGGAACTCGGAAAAGAAGGGTGGGAATGGTTGCACAATTCTAAGAATATAATCAATGTCACTGAAATGTACACGTACAAATTGTTGTATTGGTGTATATTCTGCTGGGTATATTCTCAAAATTGTAAATAATAATAATAAAAGCAGGAAAAGGTAAAGAAAAGAAAACCCTATGGAGTACAGTTCTACTCTGACACACGTGGGGTCACCATGAGTTGGAATTGACTCGATGGCAACTGGTTTGGTTTGGTAAATGAAAATGGAATACTTTCTACTGTAAAGTAACTCAGAAAATAAGTCATTTTCCCCTTGATGTTTTAGATGTTAAAATTTACTTCAAGATTTCTGTGCTTTAGATTTCTTTCAGGTACAAATCTAAGACATAATATTTTTGTATTAAGTCCAAAAAAAAAAAGGCAAAATGAGGTTCAGCAAGATTTCTCCCTATCAACCTCATCCACACAAGCAGGTCCTTTGCATGAATATAAATTCTAGACATAAGTCATTTCACTTCCCCTTCTAAAACATACCTTGACTGAAAAGTGACAGAGCAAATATAGTGAGAAATGGGTTCATGTACACTGCAGAGGACAAATTTGTTTGCATAAGAAGAAATGAAATAAATTTCGCTTCTCAGACAGCTAGGCTGTTAATGAAATTTTGTTACTGAACTTGGAATCTAAAATATGAATATGGAAAAAATAGGATTTGTGGTGGTCATGCTACACCCCATGTCCCTGTTCACTCTACCCAACATTAATGTAATCACAGGAGTCGTAAAGCCATAGAAATATGTTTGCTATTCTGAAAAGCTTCATTCATCCTGACATTTCAACAAGCCCCAGTACATGTTTGGTTCCCTCTTATGGGAAGCAGCATAATGCTCTTAGCCACAACAAGTCATTAAGAAACCACAGAGGACAATTTAAGTGTCAGTTTTTATTTTCTTCCTAATGACCCTCATTCTTGTCATCTTTATTAAGACACCCATTGCCTGCTCAGTTCACGCTGCCCTTCGAATAAAGAAAAGCAATTCCCTGGAGGAGGCTGAAGGAAAAGTAAAACTGATAGGGGCATTTAAAGAAGAGATAAAAACAGCAGAATAGAAGATTCATATCCCCTTAACTCAGAAAATCAGGTCAACTCAGAAAATCTGCCCATTAGTTGAAATCTGTCACAGAATAGAACAAGTTAGCTTCTCCACAAACTTTGCATAACTTGGCTTCCAGGGGACTTGCCAAGTCATCAGTAAGGTAGGATTAATAGAAAAGAGACAAAGACAAAAATAAAGAAAAATATCCATGGAAGATAGAATTTTAGGAAAAACTTTGCTCAATTCCATAAAACCACTAATTTCAATAATTATTATTATAACTATGATTTAGTGAGTACTTGGTAAATGCCAGGCAACATACTAAGCCCTTTCGATGGATTATCACATTTAATTCTCATAAAAATCCTATGAAGAATGCACTGTTATTATCTCCATTTTACAGATGAGGACATTGAGACACAGATGTAAACAAATTTGCACAGGCCAAGAAACTAGTCAATGACAGGTTCTAACTCCAAAGCGTCACCAGCCAGATCTAGCCTAGCAATCTGGTCTCTTGCCCCAGAAAAATTATTCCAGTTATCTATTGCTATATAAGGAGCCCTGGTGCAGAGTGGTTAAAAGCTGGGCTACTAGTCAAAAGGTCAGCGGTTCAAATCCACCAGCCATTCCTTGGACACCCTATGGGGCGGTTCTACTCTGTCCTGTAGGGTCCCTATGAGTTGGAATAGACTCAATGGCAATGGGTTTGGTTTAGTTTGATTGCTATATAAGAAACCACCCCAAAACTTCGTGGCTTAAAACTGTAATTTGTTATCCTCTCATAGTTCTGTGAGTTGAGTGAACTCAGAGTGGCAATTCTTGCTCAGGGTCTCTCTTGTGATTACAGTCAGATGATGATTGGACCTAAGGTTATCTGAGGACTTGAATGTCCAAGATGGCATGCTCCCATGACATGATGCTGTCAGTTGAAGCTCAGCTAGAGCTGTAGACCAAAGCACCAACATATGGCCTCCCTATGTGACTTCGACTTCTCATAGCACGGTAGCCAAATTCCAAGAGGGGGTGTTCTGAGAAGGGAGTGTCCTGAGAGCAAGTATTCCAGGAGATCCAGGCAGAGCTGCATGGTTTCTTATGCCCTAGTCTCAGAAGTCATGCAGCATCACTTCCACCGAATTCTATTGGTCAACCATTAGTCATAGGCCCAGCCAGAATCAAGGGGAGGAAGTTACAAAGAGCATGGATTCCAGGAGGTGTGGGGGTGATTTTTGGAGACTAGCTACCCTAGGACTCTTTGTAAAGCACAGTCTTTATGTACCCCTCTGGGAACCAGCAAGAGAAGGCAGCCTGGCCCTCATGAAGTACCGGGAATGGGGAAATCCTTACAAGAATGTTAAAACGAATTATATAACTAGGAGGCAGATCTGAAAACAATGACAAGACAAGCCAATACCAGTCATAGACACAAATTTAAACCTAGCCCTCTGTGAAATGGGACTAGCAGTAGTAGTAGAACCTATCTAACTTCAAGTGGGATAATGCAAATCCAGATCAGCCTTGGACTGATCCCTATGAAGTGGAGATCAGACATACCTCCACTCTCTAAACTTTTTGTTGATTCTGACATCAGCCATCCCTCCCAAGGCACCTCCACTTCTCTTCTGGGTTCAATAATCCATTTCAATGGCCACACAGCGCTCACAGACTGTACTTACAGTTAAGTGGTTTATTAAGGAACAGGGTACAACTCAGGATCAGGATCAGGAAGTAAACAGGCAAAAGTCTCCTTTCTTCAGTGCAGGACAGCTCTCTCAGCTCTACTTGGCCATGCAGGCCTCCTCTCATTCCTCTCAGGACAGGATCCTCTTGACCCTGTCATCTACCACCACTTGTTCTGACACTGGGCCCTTTCCTGGCCTCTCGCTGTCTTCAATATTACAACCTTTGACCGTGTTACAGCTCTTTTAGGTGGTTCTTTGCCTCATCTCCCTCTCTGCTTCTTCTCTCTTCATTCTTCCTTCTGTTTCTACCTGCTGCTTCTCTTCCCGCTTCTTTCTGTCTCAAAAAACTCTCTGGGGCTCGCTGCTTAGATACACAAACTCCTTGTCAATTTCAAGGCATGGCACTCCCACCAGGACCACGAACTGACCAATCCCCTTTCAGTAGGCCACAGACGCTTCATTTGCACAGTAGGCTACAACTCAACTCATTTGCATAGTATATTGACCAATCGCTGCAAGGTGCATACCAATCACAGGGCAGGCTACAGCCCAGGACCAGACAAACAGTATCAAACCAAGTTGTTTTCAGCTTGCCCAGGAAATGACAATCAACCTGGACAAAAGTAATAAACCCTCTGGGCTAAAAAAACTAGGGCAAATGTAACTCCTCAGGGCTTAGGGGAAAAATCTCTCAAGATGTTTTTCCAAAGAACCAAGGCAAAAGGCCACATAAAGGAATTCATTTCACTGCACATCCCCCACCGCCAAGTGCTCTGTGCAGAAAGAATCACTTGTTGTTGTTGTTGTTAGGTGCCGTTGAGTCAGTTCCAATTCATAGCGACCCTATGTACAATAGAATGAAACACTGCCTGGTCCTGTGTCATACTCACAAACATTGTTATGCTTGAGTCCATTGTTGCAGCCACCATGTCAATCCATCTCATTGAGGGTCTTCCTCTTTTTTGATGACCCTCTACTCTACCAAGCATGATGTCCTTCTCCAGGGACTGGTTCTTCCTGATAACATGTCCAAAGTATGTGAGACAAAGTTTTGCCATCTTTGATTCTAATAAGCATTCTGGTTGTACTTCTTCCAAGACAGATTTGTTCTTTCTTCTGACAGTCCATGGTATATTCAATATTCTTTGCCAACACCACAATTCGAAGTCATCAATTTTTCTTTGGTCTTCCTTATTCATTGTCCAGCTTTCTCATGCATATAACACAACTGAAAATGCCACGGCTTGGGTCAGGCACACCTTAGTCCTTAAAGTGGCATCTTTGCTTTTTAACACTTTAAAGAGATCTTTTGCAGCAGATTTTCCCAATGCAATACACTGCTTGATTTCTTGACTGCTACTTCCATGGGCATCGATTGTGGATCCAGGTAAAATGAAATCTTTGACAACGTCAATCTTTTCTCCGTTTATTATGATGTTGCTTATTGGTCCAGTTGTGAGAATTTGTGTTTTCTTTATGTTGAGGTGTAATCCATACTGAAGTCTGTGGTCTTTGATCTTCATCAGTAAGTGCTTCAAGTCCTCTTCACTTTCAGCAAGCAAGGTTGTGTCTTCTGCATATTGCAAGTTGTTAATGAGTCTTCCTCCAATCCTGATACTCCGTTCTTCTTCATATAGTCCAGCTTCTCGGGTTATTTGCTCAACATACAGATTGAATAAGCATGATGAAGGGATATAACCCTGACGCACACCTTTTCTGATTTTAAACCATGGAGTATCCCCTTGTTCTGTTGGAACAACTGCCTCTTGGTCTATGTACAGTTTCCGCATGAGCACAATTAAGTGTTCTGGAATTCCCATCCCTCACAATGTTATCCATAATTTGTTACCATCCACACAGTTGAATGACTTTTCATAGTCAGTAAAACACAGGCAAACATCTTTCCACTATTCTCTGTTTTCAGACAAGATCCTTCTGATATTAGCAATGATATCCTTCCTTCCACATCTTCTTCTGAATTTGGCTTACATTTCTGGCAGTTCCCTCTGGATGTACTGCTGCAACTGTTTCTGAATTATCTTCAGCATAATTTTACTTGTATAAAGAAAACAAAAATCCTCACAACTGGCCAAATAAGCAACGTCATGATAAACAGTGAAAATACTGAAGTTGTCAAGGATTTCATTTTACTTGGATCCACAATCAACACCCACGGAAGCAGCAGTCAAGAAATCAAACAAAGTATTGCATTAGGCAAACCTGCTGCAAAAGACCTCTTTAAAGTGTTAAAAAGCAAAGATGTCACCTTGAAGACTAAGGTGCACCTGACTCAAGCCATGGGGTTTTCAATAGTCTCATATGTGTATGAAAGTTGGACAATGAATAAGGAAAACTGAAGAAGAATTAACGCATTTGAATTATGGTGTTGGCAAAGAATATGAAATATGCCACAGACTGCGAGAAGAATGAGCAAACGTCTTAGAAGAAGTATAGCCAGAATGGTCCTTAGAAGCAAGGACAGTGAAGCTTCATCTCACATACATTGGACATGTTACAGGGAGAGACCAGCCCCTGGAGAAGGACATCATGCTTAGTAAAGGAGAGAGTCAGCAAAAAAGAGGAAGACCCTCAACTAGATAGATTGACACAGTGGCTGCAACAATGGGCATAGCAACGATTGTGTGGATGGCGCAGGACTGGGCAGTGTTTCATTCTGCTGTACATGGGGTCACTGTGAGTCAGAACTGACTCAATGACACCTGATAACAACAACAACATGGCAAAAATAGAAAGATGGTGGTGGAATTTTGGAATCAAGCAGGTCTGAATTCAGATCCAAGCTCTACCAATACTCAAAGTTCTTTGATAATACTCTTTCTGTGAGCAGCCATCTAAGATTCAACCATTGGTCTCTACTCATATCGAGCAAAAGAGAATGAAGGAAATCAAAGGCTCAAAGAAGAAACTAGTCTGTGGGACTAATAGCCCACAGGAACCACAACCTCTTCAAACCTGAGACCAGAAGAACTAGATGGTACCTGGCTGCCACTACCAATCATTCTGACCAGGGACACTGTAGAAGATTATGGATAGAATGGGAGAAAAATGTAGAACAAAACTCAAATTTCTAAAAAGGCCAGACCTACTAGACAGATAGAAGCTAGAGGAACCCCTGAGACTATTGCCCTAATGTACTCGTTGTACCTGGAAGTGAAACTATTTCTGCAGGTCACTTTTCAGCCAAATAACAGATTGCTTATAAAATAAACAATATCACCCATGAGTAATGTGCTCCCTTAAATAATGAACTATATAAGACCAAATGATGGCAAGGAGGGGAAGAGAAGCTAGATCAATGGAAACAGAACAAACAGAATGGAAATAATGAGAATGCTGACACATTGCAAAAATTGTAACCAATTTGAACAAATTTGTAACAAATTTGTGCACAATTTGTATAAAAATTGTTAAAAGGGAACCTAATTTGCTGTGTAAACTTTCACCTGAAACATAATAAAATATTAATTTTTAAAAATAAAAAAGATTTAACCTTTCTGACATTCTGTTTCTTCATATGAATAACAGAGATATTAATATCTGCATCTACAATTGAGAGTACAATTGTCACCCTATGTCATTACTATACATAGTCATCATATATTTAATTCAGATATTTTTCACTGAAGATTAATATATGTAGTAGGAAAAAAAGTCTAAGTCAATCTCGCATCTCATTTTACAAAGAAATAAACTAAGAAGGAGTTAAATTACTTGCTAAGAACACCAGCAAATCAGAAGCTTCAAAAATCTAGACCCCAGGACCCTTCCTTGGTCCACTTTGCTTTGTAATGAGACCTTGGTCCACCAAGCGAGACGTGGTCCCAATAATTCCATACCCAGACAGGCAGACTGTATATGGCAGGAATAGAAAGAAAGGATAAAGCATAGCATGAAGATGATTTTCATTGCATGGTACTTGTCTCAGAGTAGATATTCAGTGATACTAGAGTTGGGTGGGTGGGTGGATGGTTAGATGGATGGATGGAAGTATTTTAGTTTCAAATCTTCTTCCTCATGGACTCTCACTTCTACCTCGGGAAGCTTCTAGACATTCTATACTCTTTAAATAGAGATAGAATAAGAGACTATTTCTGCTTTCCCTGTAAATGTTCTTTCTAACTCAGTTTGTTCTCCTCAACCCATATTTTCCTCTTTCCTTTCCCACCTGCCATGGGATGTTTAAAGGGATAGACAAACAGCCAAGAGAGACCATTGTGAGTTCCTAGGCTGTGAAAGGGGAGCTTTCTTTTCCTCTGTTTAATTCTGATAGCGTGGTTCTATTCTCTATACATCTAGCATCAGGGCTACCGTCAAGACTCAGAAAGTCTTTCCCCCACCTGCTGTTCCTGTGACAGAGGATGTTGAGTAGGACTTTACCTGTTGCCTTGGAATAGGGACTAGGGCTCCTGGCTGAGGACAAAGAGGGCCTAAATATCCCACACTCTAAAGTGAGCCACAACAAAGTGCCCTCCCCAAGAGCTTTCTAAAAATCAGCAGAACTAGCCCTACTGCTGTCATCCCCACCCCAACCACTCACTACACAGACATAAAACCTTTTTCAGTGTAATCTAAGAAGTAAGGAGAGGGAAGAGAGAGTTGGAATTGAGAGTCATCAGCCTTACTGGTAAGAGACCTCCTTATAGAAGATAGGAGAGGCATGCTACTTCTCTCCTCATGAAGCCAAGTTGTGGGCAGGGTTGAGGGATAATAACATTTAGAGACAGAGTATTTTTAAAAAAAAGGAAACTGCCATCTCACCCTTGGGTGGATGTTCATTTAACTGAAGAATCTGAAGTCCCACACTGGGGTTGCCACGTGAGTGGGGTGTGGTGAGACAGTTCTTGAAAAACATCGACATGCTTCTCCTCGGGTTTGGGGATATCCATGAATGTAGAGCTTGGTATCTTCTGATCTTCTGGAGATTAGTAAAGGCAAAATCCTTGCTGAGTAGTCCTGGGAAGAAGATGGAGACAATAACCAATCAGACAGTGCACAAGAGGACTCCAGTAGTTCCCACGAAGGAGCATGGAGTTAGCAGGAGGAGTAGAATTTTGGGGATAACCAAGGGGCTTTCAGGCCAAAGGAGGTGAATCCTCCATTGACACTGGGTCAACCCCTCCCTCAGAGAAAGGGATGGATCACTGGTGGGGCCAAAGGAAGACATAGCTAACCTCTCTATAGGGATCCTCAGCAATAGAGATGTCCAAAAAAAGATGAACAACATTCCTAGAATTTCAAGCATATCATCTGTACAGAGACTACCATAACAGGAGAAGTCATCAGCAGCAGAGAAATTCAAATTAAACCAGACCCAATCAAAGACAACCAGGGATTCTTTCCTACTCATGTCTAGAAATCTAAGATCTCACTCCTCCACCCCTTCTCTTTGACCCCAACATAAAAATGTTCCAGTGGTTCTCAACCAAGGCCGAATGGCACCCTAATATGAGTTTACAAAAATTTGGGAGGGTTTTGGTTTCCATAAAGACAGAAAGAAGCTGCAGGAATATGTATTGAGGGGTAGGGGTAATAATAATAAAAACTCTGAATTATACAAAACAGTTCCACCCTAAGAATTGTCCCACCCAACATGACAACAGCACATGCAGTTGATAAAAACATTGGTAGGCCCAGGAGAGAGAAGAGGTGTATACGTCAGGGCAGAGTATTTCTCTTCCATCATCCTTACTCCCTGACTCTTGCCTGTCACTCCCCTCTCTATTCCAAAGTACAAAATTTGAGAAAAAGTGACAAAGCAGGTTATATACTCCTGCCCCAATCTCCCAAGCCTCAGGTGACACTTGCACTGGAAGAGGGAGAAAATTAGATGTAAATTGACTCTGAGATTGATACTTTAAATTGGACTGAAATTTCCATAACTGAAAGAGCATAGAAAGTTATGGAATCTGCCTAAAATGTTAAGGAAAAGGAATTCAACTGAACACTATAAAAAGCAATAATTGGGGAAAAAAATATCGACCTTTAATGTTTATACCCCACTTAGTTGAAACTCCTCAGTTAACTCCTCCATAAAGGGGATTAGGGTCATGGTTTTCAAACATGCCAAGGAAGGAAGGTCACTGAGAATGTTTCTGTCTGCCTTACTGCCCACTGCAGATAAGCAGCTGCTGCTCACCCTGCTTGGAAACATTACATCCTGTTTCCACAAAGGGCCCTGGGTGGGGACCCAGAGCCTGCCATAGGGCTGGAGCAGTTGGATAGAATCCTCCTCAGAAGCCTGGTAGGGGTGCTGGCCCACAGGCACCAGTGCTGCATCCCTGCTGAAGTATAACAATGGCCTGCAATAATCACGGGATGGGTTTTCCCCTTTCCCTGCCCTGTGGACAGGTGCTTGATATCAGAGTCCACTGAGAAATGACATAACAGGGAAATGCCCAGGTCAGGGCTAGCTAGGTCGGGATTAGGAGACCTGGGGATCATGAGCCTCTGATACACATCAGAATTTTCTCTGAACTTCTATCCCTCCACCCAGCTTGAGTTTGTCTTCGCTCACACAAAATGTATGACTTGAATCCCATCTTTCCTTAACATTCCTCCTATCTCCTTTTCCTCCAGCCCCTTCATTCACACTTAAAGAAACAAATAATTGGGAAGTGCCCCTATTAACACCACATGAAAAATACTCCACCTAATAAAAAAATACCAGTAGGCATAGACTTTTGGAGAACAATTTGGCAATATCTATTAAAATGTTAAACATGTTAAATATGCTTACCTTCTGACCCAGGAATTATTCTTCTAGGTATTTATTTTGTGGTGTGTCATTCATAGCTGTATTCCCAATGCCTAGAACCCTAGAATTATAGTAGGTATATAGTGCATGTTCAACAAAAATGTGTGGAATTATTAAATCAATAAAAAATGAAATTTTTAATGACAAATAATCAAGCAGACCAACACACAAATTATGATTTCATCGAGGTTTATAAAAAGCACAAATTCTATTTTCTGCAGTTTAAAAAAATGTGTAAACCTTTTTAGTTCACAGCACACCCTTGGAGGTACAGAAGTTGACATGCTACCTGGGCAAGGTGCCTCTCTTACCTTATTTTTTCATATATGCCTCTTTATCTCCTTCATGGCCTTCATATCCCTACCTCCATCTCCTCTTAGGCATCTATTCTAACATTTATAATATATGTTCTTATGTTTGTATGTATTCCCCACATAATCTGTCAGTTTTGTCGTACTGTGATGGCTTGCATTTTGCTGTGATGCTGGAAGCTATGTCACTGGTATTTCAAATACTAGCAGGGTCACCCGTGGTGGACAGGTTTCAGCTGAGCTTCCAGGCTGAGAGACTAGGAAGAAGGACGTGGCAGCCTACTTCTGAAAAGATTAGCCAGTGAAAACCTTATGAATAGCAATGGAACATTGTCTGATATAGTGTGAGAAGATGCGCCCCTCAGGTTGGAAGGCACTCAAAATACAACTAGGGAATAGCTGCCTCCTTAAAGTGAAGTTGACCTTAATCACATGGTTGGAGTCAAGCTTTCAGGACCTTCATTTGCCTATGTGGCATGACTCAAAATGAGAAGAAAGAGCCACAAACTTCTATTAATAATCAGAAGGTGGAATGTACGAAGTATGAATCTAGGAAAATTGGAAATCACCAAAAATGAAATGGAATGCATAAAGA
Organism: Trichechus manatus latirostris; assembly: GCF_000243295.1. NCBI lineage: Eukaryota > Metazoa > Chordata > Mammalia > Sirenia > Trichechidae > Trichechus > Trichechus manatus. The sequence continues at coordinate 4,907,752 of NW_004444037.1, read as the reverse complement.
TCAGTATCTTAGGCGTTAGTGAGCTGAAACTAACTGGTATTGGCCATTTTGAGCCGGACTATCATATGGTCTACTATGCCAGGAATGACAACTTGAAGAGGAATGGCATTATATTCATCAACAGAAAGAACATTTCAAGATCTATCCTGCAATACAATGCTGTCAGTGATAGGATAATATCCATGCACCTATAAGGAAGACCAGTTAATATGACTATTATACAAATTTACACACCAACCACTAATGTTAAAGATGAGGGAATTGAAGATTTTACCAAATTCTGAAGTCTAAAATTGATCAAACATGCAATCAAGATGCATGGATGATTACTGGTGATTGAAATGTGAAGGTTGGAAACAAGAAGGGACAGTAGTTGGAAAATAAGGCCTTGGTGATAGAAATGATGCTGGAGATCAAATGATACAATTTTGCAAGACTAACGACTTCTTCATTGCAAATACCTTTTTTCAACAACATAAATGGTGACTATACACATGGACCTCACCAGATGGAATACACAGGAATCATATTGACTACATCTGTGGAAAGAGATGATGGACAAGCTCAATATCATCAGCCAGAACAAGGCCAGGAGCCAACTGTGGAAGAGACCATCAATTGCTCATGTGCAAGTTCAAGTTGATTTGAAGAAAATTAAAACAAGTCCATGAGAGCCAAAGTACAGCCTTGAGTATATTCCACCTGAATTTAGGGACCATCTCAAGAATAGATTTGAACAGAATAGAACAGATTTGACTCACTGAATATGACCAAAGTCCAGACAAATTGTGGAATGACATTATACATGAAGAAAGCAAGAGGCCATTAAAAAGATGAAAACGGTTGTCAGAAGAGACTGTGAAACTTGCTCTTGAATGTCAAGAAGTGATGAAGTCAAAGAGCTGAACAAAAAATTTCAAAAAGCAGCTCGAGAAGACAAAGTAAAGTGTTATAATGAAAGGTGCAAAGACCTGGAGTTAGAAAACCAAAAGGGAAGAACATGTTCGGCATTTCTCAAGCTGAAAGAACTGAAGAGAAAATTCCAACCTTGAGTTGCAACATTGAAGGATTCCACAGGGAAAATATTAAATGATGCAGGAAGCATCAAAAGAAGATGGAAGGAATGCACAGTCACTGTACCAAAAGGAACTGGTTGATGTGCAACCATTTCAGGAGGTAGCATATGATCAAGAATCGATGGTACTGAAGGAAGAAGTTCAAGCTACAATGAAGGCATTGGTGAAAGGCAAGCCTCCAGGAATTGAAGGAATACCCATTAAGATGTTTGAACAAACAGATGCAGCACTGGAAGTGCTTACTCGCCTATGCTAAGAAATTTGGAAGACAGCTACCTGCCCAGCCAACTGGTTATGCCTATTCCCAAAGAAAGGTGATCCAACAGAATGCAGAAACTATCGAACAATATCATTAATATCACAGGCAAGTAAAATTTTGCTGAAGATCATTCAAAAGCGGTTGCAGCAGTCCATTGACAGGGAACTGCCAGAAATTCAAACTGGATTCAGAAGAGGACGTGGAAAAAGGGATATCATTGCTGATGTCAGATGGATCCTGGATGAAAGCAGAGAATACCAAAAAATGTTTACCTGTGTTTTATTGACTATGCAAATGCATAGTTAATAACAAGTTATGGGTAACATTACAAAGAATGGGAACTCCAGAACACTTAATTGTGCTCACGCAGAACCAGTACGTAGACCAAGAGGCAGTTGTTCAAACAGAACAAGGGAATGCCACACGGTTTAAAATCAGTAAAGGTGTGCAACAGAGTTGTATCCTTTCACCATACTTATTCAGTTTGTATGCTGAGCAAATAACCCGAGAAGCTGGACTAGATGAAGAAGAACGAGGCGTCAGGATTGGAGGAAGACTCATTAACATCCTGCGATATGCAGACAACACAACTTTGCTCGCTGAAAGTGAAAAGAACTTGAAGCCCTTACTGATGAAGATCAAAGACTACAGCCTTCAGTATGGATTACACCTCAACATAAAGAAAATAAAAATCTTAACAACTGAACCAATAAGCAACATCATGATAAATGGAGAAAAGATTGCAGTTGTCAAGGACTTCATTTTACTTGGATCCGCAGTCAATGCCCGTGGAAGTAGCACTGAAATGACACATCGCATTGGGCAAATCTGCTGCAAAATACCTCTTTAAAGTGTTAAAAAGCAAAGATGTCACTTTAAGGACTAAGGTGTGCCTGACCCAAGCCTTGGTATTTTCAATAGCCTCATACGCATTTGAAAGATGGTCAATGAATAAAGAAGACTGAAGAATTGATGTCTTTGAATTACGTTGTTATTGAAGAATATTGAATATACCACGGACTGCCAGAAGATCAAACAAATCTGTCTTGAAAGAAGTACAGCCAGAATTTTCCTTAGAAGCAAGGATGGCATGACTTTGACATACTTTGGACATGTTATTGGGAGGAACAGTCCCTGGAAAAGTACGTCATGCTTGACAAAGTAGTGAAAAAGACGAAGACACTCAATGAGATGGATTGACACAGTGGCTGCAACAATGGGCTCAAGCATAACAATTGTGAAGATGGTACAGGACTGGATAGTGTTTCATTCTGTTGTACATAGAGTGCTATGAGTCAGAACTGACAGGCACCTGACAACAACAACATTTGTATGTATTATTGAAAAATAAAATATGTTTTATGCATGTGTTTTTATTTTATGAAAGTGATATTGCACATAAATCTCATTCAATTTTTTCCTTTTTTCACTCAGCACTATGTTTTAAGATCAATCCATGTCAAACTATGGGTTGTTGTTGCGTGCTGTCCAGTCAATTCCAACTCATAGCAACCCTACATGACAGAGTAAAACTGCCCCATTGGGTTTCCGAGGCTGGAATCTTTATGGGAGCACAGGTCTTTTTTGCCCGCGGAGACCTTGGATAAGTGCAAACCGCCAACCTTTCAGTTAGCAGCTGAGTGCTGAACCATTGCACCACCAGGGCTCCTTAAACTATGGGTACATCTAGTATAAGGATGGATTGCTGTATGGTAGTCTATACTAGATAACTACCAAGGTTTACTTTATCCATTCCCATTGTAATGGACAAGTTTCTTCCAACTCCCTGCAGCCACAAAGGATGCCTGGAAAACAAACTCCTAAGTGTTCCGTTATAGACTTGTGCAAGAGTTCTCTGGGGCATATGACTAGGAAACGGATTGTGGACCTCAGGGAATATTCATTCTTTTCAATTTCAGTAAGGAGCACCAGACTGATCTCTAGACCAGCATGGCTGAACCAGTTCACATCCCCACCAGCAGTGCATATTTCCCCATGTGGAATTATCTGACCAACACTTATCTGACCTTGCAATTTTTTGTTGGTGGTGGTGTTAATTTTATTGTTGTAAAATGGTATCTCCTTGCTTAATTTACATTCACACTCCTTTGTATATGGTCTATTTTTCCTTTCTGGAAGATTTAAAATTTTTTATCTTTGACTTTAAAGATCCTTATTTTCCCTTTAATGTATCTAATTTATGAGAGTCTTACGTGCAAAGATCTTGAAGAACGTGTAAGTGGCTGAGATTGTCCATACATTTATAATGGTGAATGGATCTGAGAAGTCATCCATCTTCTATTCAAACCACTCACACAATGCCAAAATCCCTTCTACAATATCTTTGTCCGGCATTAATCCAGTCTCTGCTTGAAAATAACCCCGTTCCTTAGTCTGAGAGAAGTTCTATTGTCTTGATGGGCATTTCATCTTGTTTATATCTTTCGTATGTTGAGTTCAAATTCTTGTCCTAGGCATAGCAATTGACACTCAGGAAGTCTCAATAAATGACTGTTTCCTCTTCTGCCTATTCATTCTACTTCTACTGTCTCGGGCTACAAATCCTCATAGTATTTTCCTTCAAATATTCAAAAACTGCCACTGTGTCTCTTAGCGTTCTCATTCTCCAGCTTACCATCTCCTGTCCACAACAGTGGTTGTGGTTTAGATTTTTTAGATTTTAAACAGTGGTTTAGATTTCCTAAACCACTGAAAAAGAGCCAAAAGTTATGGAGTCTACCTAAGATGTTAAGGAAAAGGAATTAAACTGATCACTACAGAAAGCAATGATTGGAAAAAATACAGACACGAAGTTTATACACCACATTATTGAAACACCTCAGTTTACTCCGCCGTAAAGGGAAATGGTGTCATGGTTTTCAAAGATGCCAAGGAAGATCCTTTCAGCACACATTCTGATTTGAAAGTCTCCTGTTGCCATTGTTGTTAGCTGTCATAGAGTCGGCCCCCGATTCACGGGGAACCCATGCACAACTGACCAGAATCAGTTGCAGATCAGACTATTGTGATGCATAGGGTTTTCTTTAGCTGATTTTCAGAAGTAGATCACCAGGTCTTTCTTTCTACTTTGTCTTCGTTGGGAAGTTATGCTGAAGCCTGTTCAGTAACATAGCCATACGCTAGTCTCCACTGACAAATGGGTGGTAGCTATACATGAGTTGTATTGGCTGGGAATTGAACCTGCGTCTCTCACATGGAAGGTGAGAATTCTACCACTGAACCACCACTGCTGCATGTTGTTGTTGTGTGCCGTCAAGTCAATTCCAACTCATAGCCACCCTATAGGACAGAGTAGAACTGCCCCGTAGGGTTGCCAAGGAGCAGCTGGTGGATTCAAACTGCCGACCTTTTGGTTAGCAGCCAAGCTCTTAACCGCTGTGCCATCAAGGCTCCATAGTATAGTACTCCTTAAATTCTAGTAGTCAAAAAAATGGCACAGCTTAAAGCAAAATAAGGGTGCTTTCACTTCTTAGTAGCGGCAGTTGACTGATGGCTCACTGAGGTTTCGGCCAGCTAAATCTCCCAGGGCCTCTTTCACCTAAATGGCTGTTTAGAGCTGTGCAGTTAATTTCAGGGACCGCTCAGACAGTTCACAGTGCAAACTGAAAACCAAAATCTGTGGCTCAATCTGCCTTTCAAATGCTCCCCTCCAATTTAATTAACTTAACTCATGATTTTTTTCTCCCTTCTTTCCCCCCACTCAACTGCTTTAGGAATTGGTCTGACTTCGGAACTAAATAGACCAGTGTCTTAGTTACCTAGTACTGCCATACAGAAATGCCATAAATGAGTGGATTTAAATCACGGGAATTTATTTTCTCACAGTTTTGGAGGCTAGAAGTCTGAATTCAGGGCATCAGCTCCAGAGGACGAGCCTTTCTTGTCAGTAGCCCCAGAAGTTCCCTGGGGTTCCTTGGTATTGCTTTGCACATGTCTTCCCCTATATGTGACTCTGTGTCTATTCTGCTCTTTTTAAAACTCAAAAGTGATTAGGTTTAAGACCTACCCTACTCTGCTATGACCTCATTAACATAACAAAAGACAACCCCTATTTCCAAACAGGTGCTAGGATCTAACCATATATTTTGGGAGAATACAACTGAACTCATCAAAACCAGAGTTAAATCCTGCCTTGATCTCTCAGTAACACTGTGACCTTGAAAAAGTTATTTATTCTCTCTGAGATTTATTGCTTTGACTGCTTTGGAAATGATAAATTTATTTCATCACAATGTGAAGTGTTATGAAGATGAAATGAGATATAATATTATAAAATGCCTGACATATAGAAGCCCCTCAGCATGCTAGTTCCTTTCTCCTGATTCCTTTCCTTTCCTGCCTGAACCTCAAAAAGGAAAAGAAAGCACCCAATTCTGCCCAAACATGTCTAGACTTCTATTTCCACATCAAAATCTAACTGTTTGGTTTGCTATTTCCTCAACTTTGTGCTCTCTGGTACAAAATGCATTAACTGATCCAAGATAGTGCAGTAAAAAGTCACGGTGGATCAGCATGTTCCTCTTCCAGAAGACATTTGCAGCTTCACAGAAGACTCCCAAACTCTCAATGCCTTTGAGATCAAAGTCAGAGGGTGTGGCTCAAAATTAGGCGAAGGAGATTCTCCTTACCTCGGTGGTTTGATATTGGCACAGTGTGGCTGTGATATGCATCAGTAGGAGATGGTGGAGATGGGGGCATCAGACTGAGGGGCCGTGCTAGTCCAGCGCCCACCACAGTGGTGAGGAGCTCTGCAGGGCTTCGAGGGTTCCAGAGTCTTTGGCACCAGACATTGCTGCACAGAGCTCGAGCCACGTGTTTGTAATCACACATGAGATCCCCCGGCACATTTTCAGAAATCATGGAGGGGATTAAGGTCTGCAGTAGATAGTTTTTTTATGCCCCATGTGGCATCCCTTCAGCCAATCTGATTTCAGCAGAGCTATAGTGGGTAACTTTGTGCACAATGCTAGATCCCAACTCAAGCTCACATCAAGGTGTCTCTCCATTTTTCTGCTTCAGAGCTTTCTTCAAAACCAAGGAAGACCACTGAACCTGTAGTCAGAGCCTAAATGAGAAGAGAGATTAATACCCCAGAGACAACATTCAACAAATGAGGTACAGGGTCGGTGGATAAATGTTGTAACTTCCTGCCCATTGGAAGAATAATTCTAAGGTGTCTTCTACAAAGTTCTTCAGAACATCCCCAGTGGGGTTGAGCCCAGTTTCCTACTGTAGCAACCAGCTCAATAACGCAACATTATTGGATTTTCTTCCTTCCCTGTCTCATCCTCTCTACTCCCTTATTGTGCTTCCTGGATTATCTCCCCAAAACTACCTGCAACCTGGTCTGTGTCTCAGACTCTGACTTTGGAGATAGCCAATCAACCAAGGTTTTACATCAGCTAGTGAAATTGTGGTTTGTTTTGTTTTGTTTTTCCTTGTTAATATGACACTATTTTTATCTTCAGATTGTTATGGCCTGAGAAATATAGAAACCTCTTAAATGTTACCCGGGACACTTGGTTATTTCCCAATCCCCCTCCTGCTCCCTATAAAATTTATTGCTCTTTCTTCTGTGATCCTTTATCAATCTCATACATGCTTCCGTTAAATCACTTCTAACATTGTATTGTAATTATTTAAAATAAATCTTTACTATAATTACTTTATTTTGATAGTTTTTCTGATTAAATATGTTTTAAATGGTAGGGCAGAACCAGATTCATTCAGGGGCACCTCTCTACACTTTCTTATGCCCTACGTACTCTGTACTCTCTGTTGTTGTCACTAGATGCCATCAAGTTGATTCCGACTCATAGCAACCCTATAGGACACAGTAGAACTGCCCCATAGTAGATTTCCTAGGCTGTAATCTTTGTGGGAGCAAATCGCCAGGTCTTTTCTCCTGAGAAGCCACTGGTGGATTCGAACCTCTGACCTTTCAGTTAGCAGCCAAGCACTTTAACCATTGCACCACCAGGGTTCCCTGTCTATACACTCTACATATATCTATATTTTCTATATCAGTGTTTACCATCCCAAATTTAGCAAGGAACCAATAAGAAAACTAAATAAATTCTCTCCTGTGGAACCCAAGTGTAAGGAAGAAGAGGAGGAAAATAAGAATTTATGTCACAACTTCTGTCATCAAAGATGGGAATGAGGGACTAAAGCAGGTGATTCAAAACATGCACTGCTCTTTAGTGGGAAATACTGCTTTAATGGGGAGGCAACAGTGGTGGTTCAGTGGTAGAATTCTTACCTTCCGTATGGGAGACCGAGGTTCAAATCCCAGCCAATGTATCTCATGCATAGACACTACCTTTCTGTCAATGGAGGCTTGCGTGTTGCTATGATGCTGAACAGATTTCAGCAGAGCTGACAGGCTAAAATAGACTAGGAAGAAAGCCCTGGCAATTTACTTCTGAAAATCAGCCACTGAAAACTCTAAGGGTCACAATAGTCCGATCTGCAATGGATCATGGAGATGGTGCAGGACCAGGAAGTAAGCGTTCCATTCAGTCGTGCATGGGGTTGCCATGAGTCAGGGGCCGACTTGATGGCAGCTAACAAACAACAACACTGCTCCAGTACATGGGATCTACGTATTTCATAAATAATACCATAGCATGTATTATTAAAAGAGTTCATAAAAGTATGGAAAATTAGTGGACACTTGCTTAGCTTTTGAGCAAGATTTTTCCTGAGTGCTCTAGAACCAGTAAGAGTCATCCTCTGTTAGAGGAGCATACATGTGATTACTAACCAGAGGCAGGAGGAGAAGGGCACAGACAACTCATGTCTACTGTGCCAGACACTTTGTATAATTAACTGATTTAAAGCCCACAACAAACCCTTGATGGGTGTATGTTTGACCAGAGAGGTAAATAAGGGTAAATTCATTGCCATCAAGTCAATTCCAACTCATAGCGACCCTACAGCACAGAGTGGAACTGCCCCATAGGGTTCCCAAGGCTATAATCTTTACGGAAGCAGACTGCTGCATCTCTCTCCTGTGGAGCAGCTGGTGGGTTTGAACCATGGATCTTTCAGTTAGCAGCCAAGCACTTAATCACTGTGCCACCATGGCCCCTTAAATGAAGATCCATCAAATAACTTGTCCAAGTTCATGCATCTGGTAAGGGGTAAAGCAGAGATTTGAATTCATGACATCTGAGTCTATACTGTTTCCACCAGACCTCCCAGAATGTCAACCAGACCTCCTCCACCTCCCGGGTTACAATGGTCAAGGAGTCTAGAGACAAGGGTTTGATTCCAGGTTTAACCACTGAGTAATTTAGGCTAATTTAGACTTTTAAGGGTTTTACTGACTCCACGCAAAATGTAACTGTACTTAGTATGGCATCATAAGAACACAGAAAGAATGAACTCATGTTTATAAAATACTATGCAAAGTCTAAATATATTTTCATTTTTTAAATATTCTTATATACAGATAAAAATTATACTCTCAAAAAAGAGTTCTAGGACCTCAGATTAAGATTAGATTTCAATGTCTCCATTTCTCAACTAACCAGACATCAAATCATGTCTTTCCAAATAGCACAGATAATAGCACAGATAATGTTTTCTTGGAACCTTGAAAACAAATCTCAATACTTGTGGTAGTTTCTGAGAATTTAAAAGTACTAGCCCCAGAATAAATATATATTGGAGGGAAAGGTAATGTAACCCAGGTCTATAAATATTCACCAAAAATGCTCACATAGAAAACATGTGGGAATATAACTGTGTTGATTCAAAAGAAAGAAAGTAACTTAATGCTAAAATTGAGCTGTGATGGGACCTTAACTCAGGCTCGCCTTGCTGTCTATGAGGACCTCTGTTCACCATTGCCCAATGTCATGGTTTGAATTATGTCACCCAAAAAATGTGTGTATCAATTTGCCTGGGCCATGATTTCCAGAACTATGTGGTTGGCCTCCATTTTGTGATTGTAATTTTATGTTAAAGAGGATTAGGGTGGGATTGTAACACCACCCTTACCCAGGTCACATCTCTGATCCAATGTAAAGGGAGTTTCCCTAGGGTGTGGCCTGCACCACCTTTTACCTTACAAGAGATAAAAGAAAAGGGAAGCAAGTAGAGAATTGGGAATCTCATACCACCAAGAAAACAGGGCCGGGAGCAGAGCACATCCTTCGGACCTGAGGTTCCTGTGCAGAGAAGCTCCCAGAACAAGGGAACATTGATGACATGGACCTTCCTCTAGAGCCGACGAAGAAAGCCTTCCCCTGGAGCTGATGCCCTGAATTTGGACTTGAAGCCTTCCCTTGGAGCTGATGCCCTGAATTTGGACTTGAAGCCTTCCCTTGGAGCTGATGCCCTGAATTTGGACTTGTAGCCTACTGGACTGTGAGAGAATAAATTTCTCTTTGTTAAAGCCATCCACTTGTGGTATTCCTGTTAGAGTAGCACTAGATGACTAAGACACTCGACAAGTCAGGGTCAAGCACAAACTCCACTGCTTCAGTGGTTGTTAGTTGCCATCAACTCGATTTTGACTTATGGCAACCCCATATGCACAGAGCAGAATTGCTCCATAGGGTTTTAAAGGCTGCCACCTTTCAGAAGCAGATAGCCAGGCCTGTCTCCCCTAGTGCCTCCGGGTGAGTTTGAACCACCAATCTTTCAGCTAGTGGTCCAGCACTTAACCATTTGGGCTACCCAGAAAAACTTCCCATATGCTCCTAGTGGGATGGAAATTCACTCCACATTTCTGAAGCACCTTTCCTTTTACCATGAAAAACTAAAAACTGGTTGCACTAATATAAATGTTATGAATATATTTTATTTTACTTCCTATTCCTGTCATTGTTAGTTGTTGTTGAGTTGGCTCTGACTCATGGCAACCCCACATACAGCAGAACAAAATGTTAGCTGGTCCTCTGCCATCTTCACAATTGTTGGTAGGATATAACCTAAGGGCCTCATCTTCCAGCAATATATCAGACAATATTCTGTTGTGATCCATAGGGTTTTCCTTGGCTAATTTTTGGAAGTAGATTGCCAGACTTTTCTTCCTAGTCTGTCTTAGTCTGCATGTGCCACTGAAACCTGCCCATCATGGGTGACCCTGCTGATACCTGAAATACCATTGACATAGCTTTCAGCATCCTAGCAACATGCAAGCCACCACAGTGTGATAAACTGACAACTCTATATTCCTAGTAATATTAAATATTTCTAGAAACTATAATTAAACCATATCTTCCCCATCAAAATAAGGCAAAACCAAACCATTAGTAGATATATTGTTCTGAAGATTATCAGTGTCGATAATCGAAGCCTAAAACTTTCCAAATTCCAAGTAGCCTTGTTTCTGCAAAAGCTACCTGCAGTGCTAAGTATTTGCCACAGTCTCTATTTTCTGAATCTCAGTTAGACTCACGGAACTGCCAATGACATCTCCAGGGCCTGAATAACACTTGCAAAGCATCATATAGACTGTCTTTCAACACTTGCAGGATTTGGCACCTGAGTATCTCACAGGCATCTCAAATGCAACATGCCTCAAACCAAGAGCAAGGGTTCAAATTCTGGCTGTGCCAATTATTAGCTGTGTGACTTGAGGAAGTTACCTAACCTCCTCATGCCTCAGGGTCCTCATATGTAGAATAATAATGGTTGTTGTTGTTGTTGTTATTAGGTGCCATCGAGTTGGTTCTGACTCATAGTGACCCTATGTACAACAGAACAAAACGCTGTCCAGTCCTGCGCTATCCTAACAATCATTGTTATGCTTGAGCTCATTGTTGCAGCCATTGTGTCAATCCTTCTCATTCAGGGTCTTCCTCTTTTTCGCTTACCCTCTACTTTACCAAGCATGATGTCCTTCTCCAGGGACTGGTCTCTCCTGATAACATGTCCAAAGTATGTGAGACAAAGTCTCGATATCCTTGCTTCTAAGGAACATTCTAGGTGTACTTCTTCCAAGACAGATTGGTTCATTCTTCTGGCAGTCCGTGGTGTATTCAATATTATTTGCCAACATCACAATTCAAAGGCATCAAGTCTTTTTCAGTCTTCTTTATTCATTGTCCAGCTTTTGCATGCATATGAGGCGATTAAAAACACCATGGCTTGGATCAGGCACACCTTAGTCCTTAAAGTAACATCTTTGCTTTTTAACACTTTAAAGAGGTCTTTTGCAGCCGATTTGCCCCATGCAATGCATCATTTCAATGCTACTTCCAAGGGCGTTGATTGTGAATCCAAGTAAAATGAAATCCTTGACAACTTCAATCTTTTCTCCATTTATCATGATGTTGCTTATTGGTTCAGTTGTTAAGATTTTTATTTTCTTTATGTTGAGGTGTAATCCATACTGAAGGCTGTAGTCCTTGATCTTCATCAGTAAGGGCTTCAAGTCCTCTTCACTTTCAGCAAGGTTGTGTTATCTGCATATTACAGGTTGTTAATGAGTCTTCCTCCAATCCTGATCCTCTGTTCTTCTTCATATAGTCCAGCTTCTTGGATTATTTGCTCAGCATACAGATTAAATAAGTACGGTGAAAGGATACAACCCTGTTGCACACTCTTCCTGACTTTAAACCACACAGTATCCCCTTGTTCTATTCAAACAACTGTCTCTTGGTCTATCTACAGGTTCTGCACGAGCACAATTAAGTGTTCTGGAATTCCCATTCTTCACAATGTTATCCATAATTTGTTATGGTCCACACAGTAGAATGCCTTTGCATAGTCAATAAAACACAGGTAAACTTCTTTCTGGTATTCTCTATTTTCAGCCAAGATCCATCTGACATCAGCAATGATATCCCTCATTCCACATCCTCTTCTGAATCTGGCTTAAATTTCTGGCAGTTCCCTGTCAATGTACTGCTGCAACTGCTTTTGAATGATCTTCAGTAAAATTTTACTTGCATGTGATATTAATGATATTGTTCGATAATTTCCACATTCTGTTGGATTGCCTTTCTTTTGGAATGGGCAATATGGATCTCTTCCAGTCAATTGGCCAGGTAGCTGTCTTCCAAAAATCTTGGCATAGACAAGTGAGTGCTTCCTGCACTGCTTCCATTTGTTGAAACATCTCAGTTGGTATTCCATCATATCATACATACTGTATAAGGTTATCATAATGATAAATAAGTGACTAAACATGAAGCATTTAGAAGTACCTAACATAAAGTAAGGGCTCATTGTTGTTGTTATTGTTAGCTGCTGTTGAGTCAGCCCCCAACTCATGGCAGCTCCTGACTCATGGGGACCCCCATGGATAACAGAACAAAACGCTGCCCAGTCCTGCACCATCCCCATGATCCATTACAGACCAGAATGCTGTGATTCATAGGATTTTCGTTGGCTGATTTTGGAAACAGGTCTCCAGGCCTTTCTTCCTAGTCTGTCAGTTCTTCTGAAGCCTGTTCAGCATCACTGCAACACGTAAGCCTCCACTGACAGACTGGTGGTGGCTGCGCATGAGGTACATTGGCCAGGAATCAAACCTGGTCCCCCATGTGGAAAATAAAAATTCTACCACTGAATCACCACTGATGTTGCCATAATCCTCGTTAACCTCCACCTTCTTCTGTTTTCCCCTTGTACTCCTACCTCAGGTAGGGGCACACCAGCCATACCAACTGGCTGCCTAGAAACCTCATCTTATCTTCACTTTTGAAACAAAACAAGAAGACTCCCACTAGACTTAAAGCTTCTTAAGCTCAAGGAGGAGACCCTGGGTGGTGCAAATGGTTAAGGGCTCAACTACTAACCAAAAGACTGACAGTTTGAACCTACCTAGAGGTGCCTCGGGAGAAAGGCCTGGTGATCTGCCTCTGAAAGGTCGCAGCCTTGAAAACCCTATGGAGTACAGTTCTACTCTGCAACACATGGGCTGCCATTAGTTGGAATCGACTTGACAGAAACTGGGAAGAAAAAAAAAGTCAGGGAATGGGTCTGTCTTGCTCACTCATGTATCTCTGGTACGGTACAGAGCCTGATGCATAGCAGGCACTCAGTAAATATTTTGTTGAATGAAAAGGATGAATACGTGACTCAGGTGTGAGTCTCTGTGAGTTTGGCTGAGAACAAGCAGAGTGGCAGACACCATGCTGTACTCAAAATTATCCCTTCCTCTAACACTGGCTGACTGACCTTGGAACACAATTGTGTGGCTTGGCCCTCTCTTCCCTCAGGATGAGTTCATTTCCCAGGAGACTTCTCAGACCTTCGTGCAAGTAGAATCTTGGCAAGCCCACCACAGTTGCCCTCCAGACTTACCCCAGCTTTGTCTGAATCCTGCAGCGAAGACAGCCTGAGTGCAAGCCAGGGCTCAGCTATATAAACAACTACAGCTGGAATGTCAAATGGAAGGACAAGAGCTATGAGAGGGAAGAATGGTTACATCTGACTAGGGAACAATCAAGGAAGATGCTGGGCAGGTGATGGGGGCCTCAAAAGAAAGGGTAGATTTTGATAGCAATGTCTGAGTGAGGGACCAGCTGCAGAACAGGGTCATGGAGTACCGAGGAGCACAATGTTCTGGGGCAGTGCTCACAAAGCCCACTGTGAAGAATATTATTGGGAGATGATGAAATAAAGATTGTTTGGGGATAGTCATGGCATGGTTTGGACTTTATTCCAGAGGTTGAGAAGAACCTGAGTGTTGGGAAGAGTCACTATGAAAGATGGATTTCAGGGGGAAGGATTGGAAATTATTTAGGAAGCTCTAGCAATAATCCAAAGGGGAGGATTGAGAATGGCCAAAGGCAGGGGCTATGAGAATGGAAAGCCCCCTACACTGTACAGTACACAGCACTGGTTTACTTATTTTTGTATTCACAACACTTCCAAACTCAGTTTCAAGCCCAGAATAAGTGGTCAGTAAATGTTTGAAGAATGAATGAGTAAATAAAATAGATACTATAGGCCCTGGGGGTGTAGAATCAATATATTCTAAGGGGAGGAAGGATGGTGGGAGAGAGGCAAAGGTGAAGATGAGATGAGGTTTCTAGGCAGCCAGTTTGTATGGCTGGCGTGCCCCTACCTGAGGTAGGAGTACAAGGGGAATACAGAAGAAGAGAGGGGAGCTGACATTTTAAAAGTGGGTGTTTTGTTGTTTCCTTTCTTTGCTTGTTTTCTGTTTATTGTTTTTTGCAGTTTTATAATTTACAATTCCCTGTAAGACAGAGAGAACACAAAATGACACAGTTTTGTGGTCTTTGTATGAGAGGGTAATGGGATTAAGGATCAAGGATGCTTCTCCCTTTTGATGTGAAAGTTGAGAATGGTTGAAACAAGAAAGGGCTCAATGGTGTGAGTAGCAAGTGGACCATCCAATACTTGGGACTAAGTAGTAGGAGAGGGTGTCAGAGTAGCTGGGGTGACTGGCATCCTATCTCTCTGCACTGGGAGTAGGGGAACGGCAGTCATCCTAGGGGCCAGTGAGACACCACTGGGAAGGGACTTGTCAGATCCTATACATCCACAATTCTGTGGATGCGAGGACCCCATTTCTGCCTCAAGAGAATGACTTAGGGACACAAGCATTTTTCATTTATTTCCCACCAACCTGTCAGTTCTATAAGGGCAGGCACTGGGCCTTATTGTTTGGTGGATCATCTCAGGAAGTAGCACAAAGTAGGCATGGAATCAAATTGTGTTGAATTAAAATGAATATACAGAACTTTCATTTGGGTAAAATACCCAGAGTATATAAATGTATATGGAGGCATTGGTGGTTCAGTGGTAGAATTCTCGCCTTCATTGTGGGAGATCCGGGTTTGATTCCTGGCCAATGCACCTCATGCACCACCAACACCCGTCTGTCAGTAGAGGCTTGCATATTGCTATGATGCTGAACAGGTTTCAGTGGAGCTTTCAAACTAAGATGGACTAGGAAAAAAAGACTAGCTATCTACTTCCAAAAATCAGTCAATGAAACCCTATGGGTCACAACAGTATAATCTGCAACCAGTTATGAGGGTGGTCTAGGACTGGGCAGAATCTTGTTTCGTTTCATTGTGCATGGAGTCGTCATGAGTCAAGAGCTGACTTGGCAGCAGCTAACAACAACATAAATGTATAGAGGACAGAATGTAAAGAAAACTTAGATACTTTTCTTCTTCATATTAAAAAGCAAATTTTGCATTCATTCTTCATTCCACTTGGGGGTTTTAATTCAAAATTAAGATAAATACGTTTTGCTAGTCATGTTGTATTAGTCCTTTTTTTATTATAAGAGTAATACATTTCATGGTGAAAAAATAAAAAAGATGTCAGAAGACGGGAAGGAGAAAGTAAAACTGGATACCACACAAACACATGGTAGAATGTTCAGTGATGGAATTGAATTGAATTGTATCACTGGAAAGCTTCAGAACAATCTCTCCCCTCCTATTTCTCTACATTTCAAGTACAATAATTCCCCCATCGCCTGGGGCACAGATGGAAATAGAAACAGAACAATGAAGTGACTTTCTCACAGTTACACAAGACAGTTAGCTTCAAAAATCCAGACTAACATAGGTCTGCTTTCCAGACAAAAAGATTTGAACATTGTTGGTTCAACAAACAAAGCCTTGGCCCACCTGAAGTCACTCAACACAATCGTCAGCCCTAACCTGCTGGAGTTTGTCAGTGAGAAGGAAGATAGTAGCAAAAACCAACCCAGCCAACAGGGACTCCAAGCTCATTTTTCATTAGTTGTTTTCTGGGAAAGCAATGGAAGGAAAAAGTAAATTATTAAGATGGAATATGTCAGTTTTTATTCATCTTCTGTTTATACAGTCATACAGAAACAGGGTGTTGTGGTAAAAACAGAACAAGGAGACAGAAGCTCCAGTCTGCTACACTGCTTCGTAGCTAGATGGCATCCAGCAAATGATAGAAACTTTCAGAGCTGCTGTTTTCTCCCTGGTTAAAAAAAAAAAAAGAAGAAGAAGCAGCAATAATACTTTCCTTCCTAGTTTGTGAAGTTGTGGTAAAGACAAATGAAATTCTGTTTTTGAAAACTCTAAAGAGGGATAGAAATGGAAGGTATGATGCCTACATCACTACAGTATTACACCAAAGAGCCTGGGGCTTTTTCTCCCTGCATTTCTCCCTCCACGCTCCCCAACATGCTCCACCCTGAACTTAACCCCCATTGCTTCATGCTGTCACATCATCCTCCCTCCAGCAGGATTCTCTTATTACTGAACAAAGTGCCCCATACCCAAAGATCACTCCGTGCAAATTCAAGAGCTGATTATAAGCAAGAAGGAAAGGCAGAACAAGGAAATGAAAACCACAAGAAGGAAAACGTTTTGCTTTCATGTCTTCACGTATAAGGTCCATATGAAGGTGGGTATAGCATAAAAAGCTCTGGCTGCTAGAGCTGGGATGAGGGAGGGTGCAGGGTGTTTGCTGATGTAACCCAGTACAGAAAGGAAGTTGTCCCATGAAAACTATAATGTGCTGGCCCTGAAGCCAGTCTACAAGAGTCACTTGATAACTATGTGACTTAGCAAATAAGGGTCCTTCTACGCCTCAGTTTCCTCATCTGCAAAATATAATATTATTATATTATAATAATGGCACCTACTCCATAAGGCTGTTATGATGATTCAATGAATGAACACGGATGGAGTACCTATCGCAGTAGCTGACACTAAAGTGCCACATGAGTGTTGATGGTGATGAGGATGGTAATGATGACTATACTTCCCATTGCTTCCATATAAAGCTAAGAGCAAACAGACAGAGAAAAAAGTGTCCCAGGAAGACACAGCAGGCCTCTGCTTTCTGCTGAGGGCACAGTGAAGGAAACCAGACTTCTTCATGGTCAGGCAAGACAGAAGTATTACAACAGCACATTAGAAACAGCCAGAGCCCAGGATATAGAAATAGGGTCATCCTTAGACTCCGAATGTTGCACCTTCATTTAGATAGACTGAAAAGTCTTAATGATTTCTATTAAAACCCTGATAAAGGTATACATGGGCATAGGGTACAGAAGAGTGTGGCACAGAGGAGAGACTCTAGGACAAGGCAAAGCCAGAGCCAAGAAGGAAAATGAGCCAGGGCAGAATGCATTTACCTAGTCTCTGTCTACTGAAGGGGTTACTGATTTCATAGTGAGGAGAGATGAGCTAATACCATACCCATACGCTTCACATGTTTAATATTTGTGCTTGTGTTTTATTTAACACTTGCTTAAGTTATGGAGTCCTTGGGTGGCTCAAACAGTTAAGCAATCGGCTACTAACCAAAAGGCTGGAAGTTTGAGTCCGCCCAGAGGCACCTTGGAAGAAAGGCCTGGTGATCTACTTATAAAAGATCACAGAGATTGAAAACCCTATGGCACAGTTCTGCTCTGAAACACATGGGGTCACCATGAGTCGAAATTGACTGTACGGCAACTAGTTTGTTTTGTTTTGCTTTGTGCTTAAGTTAAATGTAAAGTATTTATAGCTCATCCCAAAGTTTGAGTTCATCAGTGAATTCTTTTCATTCATTCATTCAGCAGATATTTGTGGACTGTACAGAGCGCCATGCCATGTGCTCAAGAATGAGCATCCAGAGTTGATTGTTCAGTGAGGGAGAGAGAACAGTAAGTAACTTAGAGTTTAGACCTAAGTTCTACGTGAATAATATGTACCTAGGGCACAGAGGAGTGGCACAAGGAGAAGATGGAGAGGATAGAGGGGTAGACCATAAAAGGCTTTCGGGACTTGTTAAGGAGTTTGGACTATATGCTACACACAATGGGGTGCCAGTGAAAGATGGTTTACCAGTTAGATGCTCCACAGGTATTGTGATAAGTGCTCACATTACCTGAAATATCTCATGCAGATTCTGGCCCCCAGAATGAACCAACTTAAACAGCTTCCCTTGCAAGATCCTGCCACACAAAGATTATTCCTTTTGGGGTGGCTCTAACTTACACTATCTTCACCCAGCAGCAGGACAGAGGCAGGCAATGGCTTCCCTGCAGTCCCAGAAGGAAGCAAAACTGACACAGAAAGGCTCCCTGTTTTATAATACAGGAATCATATTCAGGCAAGCAACACTTTCATTTAGTGTAAGATTCCTGAGATTATCCAAGTCGGAAGAGCAGAGATGCCCAAGGCCAGGGCTTTGCCAAGCAACCACTAAAATTTTAAAGACAAAAGGAAGGAATTTGAGTCATTTTACTGATAAAAATAGAAGATGCTGGGTGGAAGCCAGCCACCCATTGTAATAGCCCAGACACTGCTCTTTCTATGTTTGAGAGATAATGTCAAAATTAATGATAGAAACCGTTATTTTATTTTCTAAAACCCTTATGATAAGCCTTTCTCAATGGCAGCTACAGAGCTTCTGCAAAAGAGAGACTCGTGGCAACAACCCAGTTGGATGAGATTTGTCATGAAGCTACATTTGCATAACTAGTTCACTATTTTCACTCAGAATGTATGTTTATTTATAATGGCTTGGAGATTAAAGGGAAGAAGCTAAACTACTCCTAAACTGTCCTTCTGTCCTGCCACCACTGCCCCAACAACAAATGTGGTATATTTTACTGAAGGTAATTAAAATAGAAGTATTGCTGTTGTTAGCTGTCATAGAGTCAGCCTCTGACTCGTAGAGACCCCATGCACAATGGAAGGAAATACTGACCAGTCCTGCACCATCCCCATAATCAGTTGTGATCCATAGGGTTTTCACTGGCTGATTTTTCAGAAGTAGATTGACAGGTGTCTTAGTCATCTCGTGCCACTATAACAGAAATACCACAAGTGGATGGCTTTAACAAAGAGAAATTTATTCTCTCACAGTCTAGTAGGCTACAAGTCCAAATCAGCTCCAGGGGAAGGCTTTCTCTCTCTGTCGACTCTGGAGGAAGGTCCTTGTGATGCATCAGTCTTCTCTGCGCAGGAATCTCACATCCAAAGGACAGACTCTGCTCCCAGCACTGCTTTCTTGGTGGTATGAGGTTCCCATGTGTCTCTGCTTGCTTCTCTCTTTTATATCTCAAAAGAGACTGACTTAAGACACTATCCAATCTTGTAAACCTCATTGGTATAACTGCCAGTACTCCATCTTATTAGATCATAGTGATTGAGTTTACAACACATAAGGAAATCACATCGGATTACAGAATGGTACACAATCATACAATACTCGGAATCATAACCCAGCCAAGTTGACGGATATTTTTGGGGGACACAATTCGATCCATGATAACAGGCCTTTCTTCCTAGTCTGTCTTAGGCTGGAAGTTCCACTGAAACCTGTTCAGCATCATAATAACACACAAGCCTCCACTAACAAATGGGTGGTGGCTGTGCATAGGGTGCATTGGCTGAGAATCCAACCTGGGTCTTCTGCATGAAAGGCAAGAATTCCACCACTGAACCACCATTGCTTCTGAGGTAAGTATTACTCATGGAGAAATTAAGGCCAAGCTACTAAAAGGAAATGTAAGTATGTCTAAGTTATTTAGTCCATCGATATAGTCTTTCCACTCTGGTGATAAAGAAAAGAATAAATACAGTTAGTTATGGGTATGGCATTTAGTCTCAATTAATGTAAGGTATAATTTGAGAAGCACTGGGAGGTCTCGCTTCACTTCCCCCACCCCTAAGCCCTGCCATGGTGCCTAAAAAATTTTTTTTTGTTGTTTTGTTTTGTTTTTTTACTGTTTTTGAATTATGATATTAAAAGCTACTATGAAAATACACCTTTGATCTGGGAGGGGTAGCATGCTGAGTCATTAATAACAATTACTCAAATGACTTCATCAAGTTACTCTACCAGTTACTTGGCAGTTTCCAGGGAAAGAGTAAAAATGCCTTTTGATCCTGGGGAGAAGGCCAGGGGATGTCTCTCTGGAAGACAGCCTCTGGGTGTGGGCCCAGGAAGACACTGAAAAGAACCTTACTGCTTCCTCCATTTGCTGGGACTGGCCTGGTCTTATTGCTTGAGTGGTTTGGGTTGAGATCATGAGAATTATTCTGGCTACAGCTAACTGCTTTATTGAAATCTTTAGGCCATATGAAAACACTGGATTAAGTGCTGGGTTACAGCACTCACCAACTATGTGAATTTATGTTCGAGCCTCAGTTTCTCATGTGTAAAACAGGAATAATAATAAATGCCTCACTTATCCCTGAGGGCTCTTGTGCAATTGAGTAAATTAATAAGTGTGAAAGTGCTTTGCAAATAAAAGAGGGTTATTTGCACCCTATTGCTCATCAAATAAAGTCCAAGCTCTGCATAGTGGCATCCAAAGTCCTCCATCACCTGGTCTCTTCCTGCACCCACACCCAACATCCTCAACCCACTGTGGATTACTAGGAGTTCACTAAACGAATTGTCACCTGCCTTTCCAACATCCACTTTTCCTTCATCTGTTAGAATTACCCATTTTTCTTCAGGAAACAAAACCCAATCCACCTACAGTTTATGTGGTTTGGTTGGGGCTATCCCTCCACACTCATATTCAGAGGTGGGTGCACGATTCAATCAGTCCAATCAGAGGAAATCTAGAAACTTTAACAGGAATCATTGGGAGAAATAAGCAGTCTTTCCACTGGGACATCTGAGAGAATACATTTAAACCTGAATGTTTGTGGCCATCCCTGCCACATGATGGGAAGATTCTGCCTAAATAAAGCCAACAAAGAAAGCAGAGCCAGGAGAAGGCAAGAAGCCCAGGCCTAATAGCATCCATTGAACACCTCGATCCAGCTGATACTGAAGTTGGATCGGCATTCCCTACCCCCCAGACTTTTCAATTATGTAAGCCAATAAATTTATCCGTTATGCTCAAGCCAATTTTAACTGGGCTTCTATTATCTTACAGGGTGGATCAGTGGTAGAATTCTCACCTTCCATACAGAAGACCCAGGTTTGATTCTCTGCCAATGTACCTCATGCACAGCCACCACCCAACTATCAGTGGAGGCTTGTGTGTTACTATGATGCTGAACAGGTTTCAGCAGAGCTTCCAGACTAAGAGAGACAACAAAGAAAGGCCTGTCAACTACTTCTGAAAAATCAGCCAGTGAAAACCCTATGGATTACAACAGTAATCCAACAGCTAACAACATTACCTTACAATCATGATGCATACATGGAGGATGCTGTTTTGTGCTTCGTGCTGATTCTCTTCACCACGCTCAATCCTTCTGATAAACCCTTCTCGTGCTTCAAGATTCACTATTAGTACCAACTTTCTATGAAGTCTTTCTAGATCACGCCTAGATCTAGATCTAGTTAGAAAAGGCTTTATCTCCCTGAAGCCCTCACAGTACCTTGTACAGACTTCCAGCAGAATATGAATTATACTAATCATAACTTCATTGCCTGTGTCTCTCTCAGCCACTAGACAGCAAGCTCCTCAAAGAAGGAGCCGTGACTTAGCATCCCCAGCACATTCTGAATGCCTGTTGAACGCAAAAATACATTATCAAAATCTAGCAGAAGGATTTTATAAGTAGAAGGATGATACGAAGGAGCCTAGGGAAAAAGAACAGAAGAAAATGTGGCCAAGTCTCTAGTTTAGAACAGAAACTGAATCTAAATAAGATACGGGGAAGGGGGAGGGGGGGTGATACTTAAGGGCAAATGTGATTTACACTCCTGATGCGTGCATTGCTCTATCTGCAGTCCTTTCTCTATTCTTGTCCACACCTTGGATCTTTTCAGGTGTGCTTTTCGTATTAAAATTCCTCTGTGGCAGAGATAGCTAGATAAGTTAGCTGTCCCTCACTATCTGTTCTTCCCTTCTTCTGTAGAAATTTAAAAAAAAAAAAAAAAAACGCACTGCCATTGAGTCAATTCTGACTCATGGCGATCTCATATGTGTCAGAGTAGAACTGCGCTCCATAGAAGTTTCAACGGCTGATTTTTCAGAAGTAGATTGCCAGCCTTTTTTCTGAGGCATCTCTGGGTAGAGTTAAACCTTCAGCCTTTTGGTTAGCAGTTGAGTGAATTAACTACCTAAGGACTCCTATATAGAAATAGAACCCCCAGTATTTTGCAGGATATAGGATGCCTAGAATTAAAACTACATTTGCCAATCTCTCTCACAGCTAGGTGTGGCTATGTGATTATTTTCCAGCCAATGGAATGCGAACGTACGCGGTAAGTGAAATTTCTAAAGAGTAGACACCTGCCTTATTTCTCATTTCCTCTTCCCACCTGCTGGAATGCAGACCTAGTGGTGAGCCACCCTGGACTATGAGACGAGGACAATGGCCTTGGCATGGCAGATAAGCAGGATGAAAGGAGGCTGGGTCCATGAAGCCACTCCACCAGCTCTGGTTCATTACAATGGATTCGTTATGTGAGAAAATAAAAATTCTAACTTGTTTCAGCTGCTGTGATTTTGGGCCTCTGTTTCAGCTGGCAGACTCATATCCTTATGTAATTAAGGCACTCCACTTCATGATCTCTCCTATGCTTTTCCTCCTATTGCTTTGAATTTGTTGTTGTTGTTACGTGCCCTTGAGTCGATTCTGACTCATAGAGACCCTATGTACAACAGAAAAAAATACTGCCCATTCCTGCCCCATCCTCATAATCATTGTTATGCTTAAGCCCATTGTTGCAGCCACTGTGTTAATCCATCTCGTTGAGAGTCTTCCTCTTTTTCGCTGACCCCCTACTTTACCAAGCATGATGTCCTTCTCCACGGGTTGATCTCTCCTGATAACATGTCCAAAGTATGTGGGATGTAGTCTCTACACTGTTGCTTCTAAGGAGAAAACTGGTCCTGCCTCTTCTAAGACAGATTTGTTTGTTCTTTTGGCAGTCCACGGTATATTCAATATTCTTCTCCAACACCACAATTCAAAGGTGTCAATTCTTCTTCTGTCTTCCTTTTTCATTGTCCAGCTTTCACATGCATGTGAGGCAATTGAAAACACCATGGCTTCGGTGAAGTGCACCTTTGTCTTCGAGGTGACACCTTTGCTTTTCAACACTAAAGAAGTCTTTTGCAGCAGATTTGCCCAGTGTGATGCGTCTTTCGATTTCCCAACTGCTGCTTACACGAATGTTGGTTGTGGATTCAAGTAAAATGAAATCCTTGACAACTTCAGCCTTTTCTCCATTTATCATGATGTTGCTTATTGGTCCAGTTGTGAGGATTTTTGTTTTATTTATGTTGAGGTGTAATCCATACTGAAGGCTGTGGTCTTTGATCTTCAGTGTTTCAAGTCCTCTTCAATTTCAGCAAGCAAGGTTGTGTCATCTGCATAACACAGATTGTTATTGAGTCTTCCTCCAATCCTGATGCCCCATTCTTCTTCATATAGTCC
This sequence comes from Trichechus manatus latirostris, assembly GCF_000243295.1. Taxonomy (NCBI): domain Eukaryota; kingdom Metazoa; phylum Chordata; class Mammalia; order Sirenia; family Trichechidae; genus Trichechus; species Trichechus manatus. Next base: position 4,884,119 of record NW_004444037.1, on the reverse strand, counting down.
AGCTTCTCGGATTATTTGCTCATCATACAGATTGAATAAGTATGGTGAAAGGATATAACCCTGATGCACACCTTTCCTGACTTTAAACCATGCAGTATCCCCTGGTTGTGTTCGAACAACTACCTCTTGGTCTATGTACAGGTTCCTCATGAGCACAATTAAGTGTTCTGGAATTCCCATTCTTCAAAATGTTATCCGTAATTTGTTATGATCCACACAGTCACAGTCAAATGCATTGTATAGTCAGTAAAACAGGTAAACATCTTTCTGGTATTCTCTATTTTCAGCCAAGATCCATCTGACATCAGCAATGATATCCCTGGCGCCATGTCCTCTTCTGAATCCAGCTTGAATTTCTGGCAGTTCCCCGTCGATACACTGCTGTAGTCATTTTTGAATGATCTTCAGCAAAATTTTACTTGCCTGTGATATTAATGATATTGTTCAATAATTTCCACATTGGATCATCTTTCTTGGGAATAGGCATAAATATAGGTCTCTTCCAGTTGGTTGGCCAGGTATCAGTCTTCCAAATTGCTTGACATAGACAGGTGAGCACCTCCTGCACTGCATCCGTTTGCTGAAACATCTCAATTGATATTCCGTCAATTCCTGGAGCCTTGTTTTTCACCAATGCCTTCAGTGCACCTCGAACTTCTTCCTTCAGTACCATCAGTTCCTGATGATATGTTACCTCCTGAAATGGTTGAACGTCGACCACTTATTTTTGGTATAATGACTCTGTATTCCTTCTATCTTCTTTTGATGCTTCCTGTGTCATTTAATATTTTCCCTGTAGAATCCTTCTACTGCAATTCGAGGCTTGAATTTTTTCTTCAGTTCTTTCACTTTGAGAAATGCCGAGCGTGTTCTTCTCTTTTGGTTTTCTATCTCCAGCTCTTTGCATGCGTCATTATAATACTTTACTTTGTCTTCTCGAGCTGCCCTTTGAAATCTTCTGTTCATCTCTTTTACTTCATCATTTCTTCCATTTGCTTTAGCTACTCGACGTTCAAGAGCAAGTTTCAGAGTCTCTTCTGACATCCATTTTAGTCTTTTCTTTCTTTCCTGTCTTTTTAATGACCTTTTGCTTTCTACATATATGATGTCCTTGATGGCATTCCACAACTCAACTGGTCTTCAGTCATTAGCGTTCAAAGAGTCAAATCTATTCTTGAGATGATCTCTAAATTCAGGTGGGATATACTCAAGGTCGTACTTTGGCTCTCACGGACTTGTTTTAATTTTCTTCAGCTTCAACTTGAACTTGCATATGAGCAATTGATAGTCTGTTCTGCAGTCAACCCCTGGCCTTATTCTTACTGGTAATATCGAGCTTTTCCATTGTCTCTTTCCACAGATGTAGTCGATTTGATTCCTGTGTATTCCATCTGGCAAGGTCCATGTGTGTAGTTGCCATTTATGTTGGTGAAAAAAGGTATTTGCAATGAAGAAGTCTTTGGTCTTGCAAAATTCTATCAAGCGATCTCCAGTATCATTTCTATCACCAAGGCAATATTTTCCAACTGCAGATCCTTCTTTGTTTCCAACTTTCAATTTCCAATCACCAGTAATTAATTATCAATGCATCCTGATTGCATGTTCGATCAATTTCAGACTGCATAAGTTGGTAAAAATCTTCAATTTCTTCCTCTTTGGCCTTAGTGGTTGGTGCATAAATTTGAGTAATAGTCATATTAACTGGTCTTCCTTGTAGGTGTATGGATTTTATCCTATCACTGACAGCATTGTACTTCAGGATAGATCTTAAAATATTCTTTCTTACAATGAATGCAAAGCTATTCGTCTTCAAGTTGTCGTTCCCAGCATAGTAGACCATATGATCATCTGATTCAAAATGGCCAATACCAGTCCATTTTAGCTCACTAATGCCTAGGATATTGATGTTTATGCATTCCATTTCATTTTTGACAATTTCCAATTTTAATAGTCTCAATTCAAAGCATTACCCCAATGCTTCTGTCAGTTTGTTGTACTGTGGGGGTTTGCGTGTTGCTGTGATGCTGGAAGCTATGCCACCGGTATTCAAATACCAGCAGGGTCACCCAAGGCAGACAGGGTTCAGCTGAGCTTCCAAACTAGGACAGACTAGGAAGAAGGACCCGACGGTCTACTTCTAAAAAGAATTAGCCAGTGAAAACCTTATGAAAAGCAGCGGAATACTGTCTGATACAGTGCCTGAAGAGGATCTCCTCAGGTTGGAAGGCACTCAAAAGACAACTGGGGAAGAGCTGCCTCCTAAAAGTAGAGTCGACCTTAATGACGTGAATGGAGTCAAGTTTTCGGGACCTTCATTTGCTGATGTGGCACAACTCAAAATGAGAAGAAACAGCTGCAAACATCCATTAATAATGCTTTGAATTGAGACTGTTAAAATTGGGAATTCCCAGGAGCCCAAAAGGAGCAGTCACAAGAAATATCCATAATGGGTCTCCAACTTCTAGTCTTTCAACTGTCTTCAAGTAATCATATAAATCCTCATTGCTCTGCATGAGCAGAATGGTTTGAAAAGCATATTTGCCTAAAATACTTTGATGGAACCATCTTATTTGGGTGCTAAGAAACCAACAAATCCAAAGTTGTCCATGCCAACATAAATTTATAGTAATTAAAAATTTGAAAACACTCTCAATATCAAGTAAATTGTAGTATTTCCACTGTGTTTAATATAACGTAGCTATTAAAAGTAAGACTTATAAAGAGTATGTAATAATATGGGAAATTATTACAATGTAAGACAAAAAGGGCAGGATACAAAATCATAAACACAGTATGATCTTAAGTATGTAAAAAAGATTGGAAAGAAAACAATCGTCACAACAACTATGCTATTATGTATCACTTTTTGTGTGCTAGGTACTGTACTAATCACTTTTCATGCCTTTTCTCATGTAATCCCCAAGAACCTTAAGTTGTAAGTGTAATTTTTATTTTTATTTTACCAATGAGAAGACAGACTTAAAGAGATTAAGCAATTTTCCCAAAATGTCACAGTAATTGGTCAGATACAAACTTGGGTGTATCTGACACCAAAGCCCACACTCCTTATGCTGTACTGCCAGCAAAGTTTTCATGAGTTTTTTTTTTTTTAATATATCTTTCAGCTATTCTTTAATTTCTAAATTTTCTGAAAGTAGTGTGATTATCTTTCTCATTAAAAACATACACACATCCATTAACAGATGAGTGGATAAACAAATGTGGTGCATACATACAGTGGAACCCTACTCAGCCATAAAGATAAATGGAAGTCCTGATGCATGCCACAATAGAGACGAACTTTGAAAAGATTATGCAGAGTGAAATGAGTCAGTATCAAAGGGAAAAATGTTGTATGATTTCACTTATATGAAATAAGCAAATATATAGAAACCAAAGATTATTAATGGTTACCAGAGGTAAGGAAGGGGAAAGAGGCAGCTTTTGTTTAGGGGGCATTGAGATTATGTGAAGGATGGGGGAATGATTTGGAAAAGGATAGAGAGAATGGCTGCACAACTTGAAGAATGTAATCAATGTAGCTGAATTGTACATGTAGAAATTGTTGAGATGGCATATGTTTTGTTATGTATATTTCCAACACAATAAAAAAAATTCTTAAACATACACACATAATAAACCTTTTTTTAAGAAGGAACTAGTACCCCACACAAAAAAAAGGTTTTGCTTTTTGCTAAAATGCAGTGTGATAGTGGCCCAGAATAGCCTCAAAGAAGAGCCAGTGTAAGTGAGCTGACAACTGAGAGGAATTAGAACTCTCAAGTTTCTTCATTCACCTTTCAACAAAGTCCCATCATTAGAAACACTGTGAGTCAGTAGTACTTAACCTTTTGAGGTCATGACCCCTGGAGAATCTGTTGAAAACCATGGTCCCTCTTCCCAGGACAATGCAAGAACACAAGCATGCATTCACATACATTCTGCACACGTCTATGTATGTGTCCCACGTGAAGGACTCCTACTATAAGGTAATATAAGAAGTCAATGTTTGATTTGTTGAAGCTTGACTACATCTCTAGCAGTGGCATCACTGTCTACACAATAAACCATAGATGGCAGTGTTGTTTGCCAAGATGCTATGTCTGTAGGGATGTGCT
>NW_004444037.1:4852178-4879621 GCF_000243295.1 Trichechus manatus latirostris | reverse complement strand
TAGGGATGTGCTCTGAGGTCTTCTTTGCTGGGAAGATGGATTTCAACAGATCTATTTACACTCTTGAGTGATTCCCTGATGTTCAGCACAGTACACACCTCATACAGTACACAGCTCTAAAAACATCCTGATTAGACCTTTTCTGAGTCTCTCCTGTGCCACTCACCAGATCTTCCCCTCTGCACTTCCCCTTCCCCTCCAGAATTATACAGAGTAGCTTCCTCCTTCTACATGAACCTGGGTTGTTACCCATAGGGGGCTTATTAAAGTTTCTTGTGAACAAAGCTGATGCATCAGACCATTTGTGGGTTTGGGGGTTGTTTTTGTTTGTTCTGTTTTGTTTCTTTATCTTGCCATTCAGCATCCACTTCCTTTTTTATGTTAACAGCCCCCATTTTTCTTTGGGAAGCCATTCCTCCCCCATTCCCAACCCATGTGGTTCCAGAAGAACTGATGTCATGATCATATGACTCAGGCCAAGCCAATCAGAACCTCAGATTCCTCCAATCACAGTGATTGGTTTGGGAACAGATAAGTGACATAAGGCAAGGAAGCTCATGGGACTCTAGCTGAGGCTTCTGGGAGAAAGGATTTAATTCTGTCAGATTTGAAGCTGAGAGGATATAAAATGTAGAGTTGTTTCTGCCATCTTGTATGAGATGGAGCCTAAATCCAAAGTCACACACCAGAGATAACTGAAAAATGGTGTAAAACCAAGAGCTAAAGATGTAATCTGGGCCTGAAGCCAGCTATAGTGGGCTGAATGGTGGTGGTCCAATGATATGTCCATGTCCTGAAACCTGTAAATGTTACCTTATATGGCAAAAGAGTGAATGTTCCTTATATGGCAAAAGATGTGATTAAGGTAGGCATCTTGAGCAAAGATGCTTATCCTGGATTATCTAAGTGGGCCCTAACTGCAATCACGTGTATCCTCATGAACAAGGTAGAGGGAGATTAGGCACACACAGAAGAGGAAAAGACAGACACACAGAGGAGAAGCTGATGTGAAGACGGAGGCAGATTGGAGTGATGCTGTCACAAACCAAGAAACACCAAGGAATGCCAGGCAGCCATCAGAAGCTAGAAGAGGCAAGGTCCCCAAGAGCCTCTGGAGGAGCACAGCCTTGCCAACACCTGGATTTCAGACTTCCAGCCTCTAGAACCTTAAGAGGATAAATTTCTGCTGTTTTAAACCACCAAGGTTGTGGTAATTTGTTCAGCAATCCTAGGAAAATAATGTTGTTGTTAGTTGCCATCAAGTCAGCTGCAACTCACAGTGACCTTATGCATAACAGAACAAAAGATTGCCTGGTCCTGCACTTTCTTCATAATCGTTGGTATGTTTGAGTGCATTGTAGCAGCTATTGAGTAGTGCCTTCCAACCTAGGGGCTCATCTTCCAGCACTTTATCAGACATTATTCTGTTCTAATCCACAAGGTTTTTATTGGCTAATTTTTGGGAGTTGACTTTCAGGCCTTTCTTCCTAGTCTGTCTTAGTCTGGAAGCTCTGCTGAAACCTGCCCACCACAGGTGAACCTGCTGGTATTTGAAATACTGGTGGCATAGCTTCCAGCATCGTAGCAACACGCCATCCACCACAGTATGACGTACTGACAGACAGGTGGTGGAGGAAACTAATACACCAGCTTTATACCTGGACTTTTCATTTACTGAGCCAATAAATTCCTTTTTCTCAGGTATTTTTAAGTTGAGTTTTCTTGTTACTTGTATTGGAAAGAGGGAGCCCTGGTGGCACTGTGGTTAAGCGCTCAGCTGCTAACCTAAAGGTCAGCTGTTTGAACCCACCAGCCACTCCATGGGAGAAAAGACCTGGTGATCTGCTTCCATGAAGATTACAGCCTTGGAAACCCTATGGGGCTGTTCTACTCTGTCTTATAGGGTCGCTATGAGTAGGAATTGACTCGATGGCAACGGGGTTTTAGTTTTTTGGTAGTGGAAAGACTTTTAAATAATACAGTTGGTCTATCCCTGAAAATGAATTCCATAACAGCCATTAAGATGATAAAATTTTTCTCCATTTCATTATATACAAATAAGAAAATTTTCAGAGAGATGAAATTATTTTCTCAAGGTGATATCACAAGCACATATCCAAGAACCTAGTTCTTCTGATTCCACATTGCATATTCTGCATGATGAATTTTGTTCATACTTTGTGAGCATAGTAGAGTTCATGCATATGAGTCCACCCTCATACAATGATGTAGAACACCACCATTCAATAGAGTACAACCTGAAACTGTTAGCTCTCCAACGCTTATCAAAATTCCAGCTCAAAAAGCAAAGTACAGGAGACTGCTTGAAGGATTCCAACCCATCCATTTTGTTAGAGCCTCTAAAATTCTACGTTTCATACTTGGGCCACATCATCTTGGACCCTTTCAGGATTACCTTCACTACATTGTGTTTTAATGTCATGCCCTTGACTTTTATGAAGAAATTCTACTACTGCTTTTACTGTAAAAATATTGTTAGTCATTATCTACTACCCATTTGAGTATCCCCTATGTAAATCTCATTTGAAGAATTTATTACATAAATAACTACTAGGAAAACCTTTCCTGTCCCCCAAAATAACTAATATGCTTACTTCATTTTGACAACTTTGAGTTTATATCACTGATTGTATTTCCCTTTTTACTTTGGCTGCCGGAAAGCTCACAGTCACAGTTCAAGTCCTACTCCAGCAAAAATGTTAACCCTTATACTAAGTATGCATATTTATATCTTTTTCCGTAAACATGATTTTCTTCTTCTATTTAGAGTGGAATTCTAGATGGAATATATAAAAGGCAAAAATCATGTAAAGTAACAATTACTCAGGAAAGTATCTTATATTGCCCTAATATGCAGTATGTAATAAAGTACATATGTAAAATCTAATTTGACAGTATAGTTACTATTTCATTAATATCCTTAAATTCCTGTGTGCTAGACATACCTCTGCAGTTAAATTACACCTATATATTTTCCTTGGTCCTAATGCTATGCTGGTATTTTATTATCTGCATTCATGTGTTGTCTCCAAGCTTTTGAGGAACAAGGAAGGAAATATATGTATATCCTATATATTTTTTCTATTTCTGTTTGTTACTATCAACATCTATTTAAATATATTATTCCTTCCAAAAGATAAGAACTAGTATTTCCATAGCATTCTGCTGTTTAAAAATACTTCCATATATACTCTCAAACTTTATTTTAATCCCTCCATTCTCCATCCTCAGGAAAATGAGGCTCAGAAAGTTTAAGGAATCCACCACTAAAGAAAATCAGATCTGGGGTTTGAACCAAAGTCTTCAGGAGTGAGAAGAACCTTGGACCGGTGGAAGGGAAGTGGTGATCCAGGGAACAGAATGTGGTACTTATCTTTTAAGAGGTTCCCTAAATATCTTCTCAAGCATAACAACCTTTGAGTTGAGTGTTAATATGTACTTGTATAACCACCTCTAAATGAAAAGAATAAGAGGATCTTCTTTCAGCTATGGACCTCTCTCTGGTTCTGCAAAGAAGCTCAGTAGTGAAACCAAGAATGGTCTACTTTCAGGGACTGTCTTTGTTCATTCCTCCAGGGTCATGTTCACCTCAGAGGCACTTCCCTGAGAATTAGGAAAGCCCTCTGGATTTGGGCTTGGTGAGTGAAAACAAGGTGAATTCTTGGCCCAGGTACCCTCAGCTGGAACCTTTCGTTAGAGCTTCCACAGTACAATCTCCCAGGCAGTCTCCCTCAAGCAGCCTCCCTCAGGCAAGGATTGAAATTGAACCTTACAACCGTGAGCCACTTTCTTTCTCTCCCATCTCCCTTTGGAATTCCTTCTACTTTCTCCTCTCCTGTTGTTTCTCCTCTCCCATATCTATCTGCCTTAGGGTGGCCCTTCCAAGCCCACAACCAGAGCCTGACCTCCAGTCGGCCTGCTGACCCTTCTCCTACCATGCTCACCCCTCCATTAGAACATGGAGTTTCTTTCTCCCTGAGGGCTGTTATCCCAGAACAAGGCTCTTAGCCAGAACATTCAGTCCTCTCTTGAGAACACTGACAAAACTACAAGCAAAAGAAGAATCCTCACCAATTTACTCAAAAGCTAGGCCCTGGCTTGTACAATCAACCTCCATTTTTGATTCTTTGATTGGGTCCAGCTGAACCAGGGCAGCGCTGAGGGAACCACTACTCCCAAGGAATCAATTCAGAGATATAATGGCACTTTAGACAACAATCGACATTGGGAAATAAGTCTTTATTGTTAAAATAATTGTTGCCAGGAATCACAGGCCCAGCTCATAAAGCAAGGGATTTCAGAAAGCATTTCCTGTGTAATAGCATGAAGCCAACTGTTCTGAAGCAAACATCTCAAGCACTGCTTAATTTTCATAGTTAATTAAATAAAATATGGATCAAAAAAGAAAATAAGTAGCAGCCAAAAGTAATTTTCACAACAGAACTGAAATGAATCAGAGTATGCAATCCAACATTCCTCCTAACCAGTTGTGCATTTATCTTACCTATAATAAAAACTCAGGTCCTGGATGGCACACACGGTTTGCACTCAACTGCTAACCTAAGGGTTGGCAGTTCATATCCACCCACTCGTACTATGGAAGAAAGGCCTGGCAATCTGCTTCTGTTAAGATTACAGCCAAGAAAACTCTATGGAGGAGCTCTACTCTGTAATACATGGAATTGCCGTGAGTCAGAATTGATGGTAACAGGTTCTTTTTAAATATATACATAATAAAAAATATTATTTTGTACTACAGAAGAAAAACTTTCTCCAAGAATTTGGTATGAAAAATGAGCAATCAATTGACTCTCCCTTTGGCTCCTTTGGGGTGAGGGAAACAAGAAGGTATCTTTGTCTCTCCAACTGGCACAATCTAGGAGTTCTGTAAGCAGATCTGGGACACTGGTTGGGCACAGGCTTCTATTAAACTTAGACCAGTGGCTAGACCTCTTCCCAAGTCCTCGGGCCTCTCTTTACATCTACATGATCTAATATCAGTTATGAAGAGAGCTTGAGTTCTTTCCAGCTGGGGCTCCTGGGGACTCTTGAGATTAGGAAACGTTACTGAGCACACTGTGAGGCAATTATGAACTACCCTATCAGTCTCTGGCTCTCAAAGAGGCTTGTCTGCCCCCGAGGACATACAGCACCCAGGGCAGGGCCTCCCTCAGGTGTGCCCAAGTCTGAAGTCTCAATTAGCCCATGTAGGCTCCTAGGTTAATGAGCCTTTAGTAGACATGTGAGAGGAGCGACCGTCTCTTGCTAGGTTCAAACGGTAAGGCGAGAGTCAAGATATATTTCAAATGAATAGTGCAGAACACATTCATAAACAAGATAATAGAGGAAATAAGGAGAAAATGATATCTCTGAGCAGGTAATTAAAAAGCGGGTATAGTCGAAGCTCACTCTTCAGACAAAGATTACACTGAACTGTAAAACAAAATAATACTCATGAAGAGTGTGCTTCTTAGTTCAATCAGATACACGAGACTAAATGGGCAGCTCCTGTCCGGAGGCAGGATGAGAAGGCAGGAACGGACAGAGCTGGTTGAATGGACAAAAGAAACCCAAGTTGGAAAGAAGGAGCATGCTGTCACATTGTAGGGACTGCAACTAATGTCACGTAACAATATGTGTATAAATTTTTATATGAGAAATTAACTTGAGCTGTAAACTTTCACCTAAAGCACAATAAATGTCTACAGTATAGTAGACATTTGTAATTTCTAGATAGAAGGTAGACATGCTTGTATCAGAAAATTAATCTCTTCAAAACATGTTTTTACCTTAACAATGGTTGCCTCTGAGTGGAAGATGGTTTTCTACTTCTTTATACTTCTTTCAACTCTTCAAGTTTTAAACAATGCATATGTAGTACTTTTATAATAAAAAAAAAAAAATGTGTATTGCTAAAATTCCACAGTCCACGTCACCATCTTTAAAAACAATTGAAATACGAGGCATAAAATACAGTACCTACAAATAGGAAAGCAAAGAATAAGGGGAAAGTGAGCATGTGATCATTTTACAGCATGTTTGAAAAACTTCTAAACATATCCTAATATTTCAGAGCCATGGATAGGGATGCTATGAGAATATCCACTGTAGGTCCCACAGCCCATGGTGGTGGGGGAGGTGGCAAGGGGCAGAACCCTGGACCCCACCAGTGTTCCAGGCATTACTCCACACTGTATCTAGGGGTATGGATGGAATAGATCTGGGGAAGGGACTCCCCACTGCTTAATAAGGACATAGAAACTCCCTAAGGAGGATATTTCTGCCAAAAGAAAAAACTGGAATAAAAATGCAAATTAAAACAATGAAATGTCACTTTCCCCCTATCCCATCAGACTGGCAAAATGTTTAATGTTTGAAAATATCAAGTGTCAGTAAGGGTTTGAGAAAATGGGTTTTCTTATACAGTGCTGGCAGGAACGTAAGTTGTTATAGCCAATTTATAGGGCAATTTGGAAGTACAGTTAACTACATGAACACACTCACACAGCTCAACCATGTAAAGTGCAAGGTTGAGTATTGTAAAAATAACACAAACAATCCACCACCCATCTGCCAGTTTGCATACTGTGGTAGCTTGCATGATGCTATGGTGCTGGAAGCAATGCCATCAGTATTTCAAATACCAGCAATCACCCATGGTGGACAGGTTTCAGCAGAGCTTCCAGACTAAGACAGACTAGGAAGAAAGGCCTACCAATCTACTTCTGAAAATTAGCCATGAAAATCCTATTGATCACAATAGAATACTGTCTCATATAGTGCTGCAAGGTGAGCCCCCTAGATTGAAAGTCACTCAAAATACACAGTGGCTGCAACTGTGGATTTGGGCGTATCAATAATCTGGTTGTGCTTCTTCTAAGAGTGATTTGCTCCTTTTTGCAGTCCACAATATACTCAATATTCTTCACCAACACCACATTTCGAATGCATCCATTCTTCTTCTGTCTTCCTTTTTCATTATCCAGCTTTCCCATGCATATGAGGTGATTGAAAAGACCATAGCTTGAGTCAACCACACCTTAGTCAACAACGTGACATCTTTGCTAACAGCCACATTTAGCAAAGAGTTTCAACTCTTACTCACCTGTGTTGCAATTCCCTTTAAAATGTTCTTAATTCCTTAGTAAAGAAAGCTTCTTGCATTAAGAAGAAACAGAAGGGGTAGGTGGAAAGTGAAAAGAGGGAGCAGGAGACAGGAGAGAGAGGAGGAGGTGAGGGGAAGGGAAAAGTAAGGAGAACCCTATTCATCCCCACAACCCGTGAGAAAAAAGAGCACTGCTAAGGGTTTGGGCTTAAATCCTGGCCCTACCACTTAACAGCTGTGTGAATGTGAGCAAGTGTCTTAATTTTTGGATCCTCAGTTTTCTCATCTACAGACAAAAGAGCTAGTAAGAAAACAGGTAAATTGTCTAGCTTAGCACCCGGCACATAGTAGGGAGTTAGGGAATAGTGGCTCTGATCAGGGGTACTGGATGCTGGGAGCTGAGGGCCTGGGGGCATGGTTCTGGCTTGGCTCTTCAATATTAGAATTGGATTAACTCCATCTGATGAAGGCTGACCAATTCCCCCCATGTTACTTGAGGAGGAGAAGGGAAAGAGATTTCAACAGTGAACCTCAACACTTAGATCTGCAGAAATCCATAGATCCAAGATTCATCAAGTCCACAGGTTGTTGCTATCATTAGACCTTACATTTGCAGCCCTCGACAGTTTACAAAGCACTGTCCTTGACATTAGCTAATGTGATTCTCACAACAACTTTGCTAGGTAGTCAGGGCAGATAGTATTTGCATTTCCAAAGGAGGAAATTGAGGCTCAGAGAAGCTAAGTGACTTGCCACGGCCACTTATGAGTAGAACAGGGATTCAAACTCTGTTCGTGGGGTTGCAAAGTCTGTACTCTTTCCACTGCACTTCTGCTATTGCACTGCTTGTCTTACCATTGCTCACTCAATAATATGATCTGGGGAGGAGGGGGGAACAATTGTTTCTTGGTTCCCCACTCCCACTACCAGTTTTCCATGCATCACAATATGCTTTGAAGCTACTCCATAGAAAGGGTAGCGAATACCAGCTTCCTTTGTGAGGAAATTCTATCTCAAGTCAATCTTGTATATAATGCAAAACCACCATGCTCGAATCTCTCTTATCAGCTTCAAGATATGGTTAATGTCAGGCCATTGTCTGCCTTTCTCCTTGATAAAGTTTTCCCTCTTTCTCCAACTCTGCACTCCTTTTCCAAACACATAATGCAAGGAAATTTTTAGACTCCATATTTGTTTGGGCTCCTTCTGAGTCCTTGGAGGATATTCTGAGATCATGTTCTGTCCATGAATATTTTTTTCTAAGATCCCCTTCCAGTGTCAGAGGCAGATTATCCCTTAGTCTTTGGGGGATTGAAATAGATTTTTTTTCTTTCCTATGTGTAAAGTGAACTGTGGCCTTTTGGCCTAGGTGGGTTTGTTACTGACCAGCAACAAAAGAGGGGATTTGTGATGGAAAAAGCATTTGGGCTGGTTTTCAAGAACCTGGTGAAAAAATGTCAAGATTTGCATGTTGTCAGATGCAGTCACACAGAAGAAGAAGGAGGAGCAGGAGCAGGAACAAGTGAAGAAGAAGAAGAAAGAAGAGGAGGAGAGGAAGAGGAAGGAGGAGGTGAAGGAAGAGGAGGAGGAAGAGGAGAAGGAGAAAAGAAGAGAGGAAGAAAAAACAAACAAACACAAAGAAAAGAAAGACTCTCTACCGTATCAGGAAATGTTAACATTTTATAAACAATCTATTTTTTCCGCCTGTGGCCCTTAGGCGATGCATCCAAGTCAGGACCTATAAAAGGCAGCCCAGAGTCATGCTTCCGTAGTGTCTCTTTGCTATGCTAAAGTAGTTATAAATCCTTTGTCTGAAAGATGGGAAGGAAAGAAATTTTTCATCCGGGCAACTTGGATAAGATAAGGAGCCAAATACCACAATGTCTTTGTAAGCCCTTTTCCAACAAGATTATTAACAAGACTGGTTTTTGCTGCCAAAGCAAAGAACTTGGGGGTGTGGGGGTGTGGTTTTGCTGCATAAATTAGATGCACTTGTCCCAAATTTGTCAAGGAATTGAGAATCCAGGGACCTGGGTGGAGTAGCTTTTCTTTGCCTGGTAAGTAGCCTCACTGTTCTGCTTCATTTGTCATTGGATATCAAGTGCCTCTAAATAATAAAGTAAGCAGGTATAAATGTAGCTTATTGATCCTTTATTGTTTAAAAATTAACATTTATTGAGTATTAATTATGTGCTACAGACTTTGCATGTATCATTTCATTTAATTCTCATGACAAGTCCTCAGGAAAAAATATCAGACCTTATTTTCAGTTCAGGAAATTAACATTTCAAGAAAGATGCCACAAGCTGCCCAATTTAACAGAGCCAGTCGGTGGCAAAGAAGGGATTTGAACTCAATTCTATCACCAAATTCTATGCTTTTTCTGCCCCATGTTTCATACACATACACACTCAGTTTTGTATTGTATGCCTCAAAATAGAAGCATATAAAAACTGCTGGGATAATCCATATATAATAAAATATAATGAATATATTTCTACAATGGTCGTGTGAGGGGAATTTGTATTTGTGAAGTGCGTTGTCATGAAATCATGTCATGAATTCAATCTACCGATCTACACTTCCTGTAAGAATAGGAAGAGATTTCCTATTTGCTCTATTAGCAAATGGTTAAGTGCTCAACTGCTAGCCAGTAGGTTGGTGGTTTGAACCCACACAGAGGTGCCTCAGAAGACAGGCCTGGCAATCTGCTCCTGAAAGGTCACAGCCTTGAAAACTCTATGGAGCAATTCTACTCTGCACACATGGGGTCTCCATAAGTCGGAATGTACTCAACAGTAACTAACAACAACATAACTGTTTTATAGACATAGAAAATAGAGTTTAGGTGGCTTGGCTTAGGGAGTCACTAGTGAGATGAGAATTAAGCCCAAAGGTATCTGAGCTTTTGGCTGTCTGTCCTTGTTTTAAACATGTTATGGCTTATAAAAAACCACTACCCTTTCCCCCATTTTGTATATTGTAGCTTATAGTATTTGTGGACTGTTTTGTTGACTGATCAGCAAATTCAGCTTTAGACAGGAAGAGAGCTTCCTCAATGGAGTGTAGAAATTAAGAGAATGAACTTTAGGGTCAAACAGATTGAGTGCAAATTCGCACTCTACCTCTTACCACACTCTACCATATATGCCCAGGAAAAATTATTTAGTCTGAAATGTGGGGATAATAAAAGCATCTACCACATAGATTTATGGTGGTAACTGGATAAAGTAACACATATAAACCACGATATTTTTGTTATCATTAGAGGCACACTCAGACAATAAGAAAAAATACCTCCTCTTAGTATTAGAATCATGTCTATAAAAACAGTTTGGTGGTTCCTAAAAAAGTTAAATATAGAATTCCCAGAAAACCAAACCCATTGCTGCCGAGTCACTTCAGACTCATAATGACCCTATAGAACATAGTAGAACTGCCCCCACAGGGTTTTCTAGGCTGTAATCTTTACAGAAGCAGACTGCCACATCTTTCTTCCATGGAGCAGCTTGTGGGTTTGAACCGCTGACCTTTTGGTTAGCAGCCGAGCACTTTAACCACTGCACCACCAGGGTTCCTTAGAATTACCATATTACCCAGTAATTCCACTCCTAGGTATATACCCAAAAGAAAGTCCTGAAAGCAGGGACTCAAACAGATACTTGTACACAATACTCATTGCAGCACTATTCACAATACCCAAAACGTGGGAACATCAACAGATGAAGAGATAAACAAAATATGATATATACATACAAAGGAATATTATCCAGCCATAAAGAAAATGAAGTTCTGATACATGCTATGATATGGATGAACTCTGAAAACATTATGCTAAGTGAAATAAATCAGATACAAAAGGACAAATATTGTATGATCCTACTTGTATGAAATATCTAGATTAGGCAAATGCAAAGTTTATTAGTGGTTACCAGGGATGAGTGGGAGCGTAAATGGAGAGTTATTGCTTAAGGGGTACTGAGTTTCTGTTAAGGGTAACAAAAAAATTTGAAACAGTGTTTGCATAACATAGAGAATATAATTAAAGTCAATGAATCATATGCGTAAAAATGGTTGAGATGGCAAATGTTTTATTATATAAATTTTGCACACAATAAATTTTTTTAACTCTCTACAAAAAAAAATATTCTTCTATAAAATATAAGCCCTCAGATATAATATGCCTGGAGTACAGACAAAATTCCACCACCCGTCTGTCGGTTTTTCATACTGTGGTGGCTTACGTGCTGCTATTATGCTGGAAACTATGCCACCAGTATTCAAACATCAGCAGGGTCACACATGGTGGACAGATTTCAGTAGAGTTTCCAGCCTAAAAACAGACTAGGACGAAAGACACCTGGCGATCTACTTTGGAAAATTAGCCAAAGGAAACTTCATGGATTACAACAGAATATTGTTTGAGATAGTGCTGGAAGATCAGTCCTCTAGGTTGGAAGGCACTATACAACAGCCGCAACAGTGGACTCAAACATGCCAGTGATCATGAAGATGGCTCGGGACCAAGCAAGACTGTTCTATTATAAGTAAAGTCTCCATTAGTCGGAGCTGACAGCAACAAACAACAACAACAACAGACAAAATTACAAAGCTGAAGTCGAGGTTAATTTTTATATTCATCGCTTCCTCTTCAGACAATTCAACAATTCAATAAATTACCAATACGAAACACTTGTCATCCTGTGTTAGTCAAATCCAAAGACCAAAAAATATTTTCCACCTTTTCATAAAACTACTATGTCACAAAGCTATTTTTTAAATCCGATCTATACGAGTTAGCAATGTTCCTGTCTCCACTTTTGCTGATCACCAGGCTGTGTCTAAAAACTTCAAATAATCAAAGATCAGTCTTACATAAGCCCCCCTGCCAAGAATGAAAAACAGTGACTTTAAGTATTCCTTATATAATTTATTTTGACATAATTAATGATAATGTTATTAGACTTCAGTTCATTGGATAAGGTTACAGAGAATAGAGTAGGGGCAAATCATTGAATGAATGAGTGAATGATGAGAAGACATGAGTCAATAAATGAATAATAGAAGTAAACTTTTGCCATACTCTCACCCATCTAAACGTGTTTTCAGGAACGAAGAAAGAACATTAGCGCCACCTGGAGGCAAGAGTCTATTTGAGCTGTAAGGTTGACAACTATAGTGGGAGAATGTTAGCACTGAAAGAGGTGTCAGAGATAGTCCAGCCCCATGCTATCCTAAATGATATGTGAATATTGAGCAGTTGAAATATGGCTAATCCAAACCAAGATGTTCTATGAGTGTAAAATACACTGCAGATTTAGAAGACTTAATATGGAAAAAAGAATGTAAAATATTAATAATTTTTACGTAGAAGACGTTAAAATAATTGTTTTGGTATATGAGGTTAAAGAAAATATGTTTCTTACAATTAATTTTAACTTATTTCTTTTTACCTTTTCAATGTGGCTAGTAGGAAATTTTAAATTACACATGTAGCTCACATTATATTTCTGTTGAACAGCGCTGATCTCACCCCTCACTTCTCAGAATGAGCCGGAAGCATGGGCCAGCAGCATGGGAACCTGTTAGAAATGCAGAATCTCAGGTCCCATTCCCAACCTACTGAGTCAGAAGCCTCACATTATCAAACTCCCCAGGTGACTGGTATGTGTATTAAGCCTGAGACTAGCTGATCTAATCCGACCCCTTTGTTTTATAAATAGGTAAATTGAGACTCAGAGGGGTGATGTGGCTTTGTGATGTTTACCCATCTGGTTACCCTAAAACCCGATTTCCCAGTAGTCTCGGAATTATCGAATACCCCACCCTACACTGCACTCTTCCACCTCTTAGAATGAAAATAAAACAGACTGCTGGCAAAAAAATAAAACATTATTTCTAAATACATAAGAAAATATGATTCTTCTGGGAGATTTATAACAGAATTCTAGGGTTTTCTTTGGCGTTTGTGCAAGTAAATCACTATTCTTATGCAAAAAATCTGTGCTTTCTAAACTATTATTACAAATAACAAACTTTGAAAGTGAAAAAAAAGGCCAGAGTTTAACATGAATAATGTGCACTCCAATCGCTGAATCAGGAGTAAAAAGAAAAAAAAAATTAAAGGGGACTAATTCCTTTAGGATAAGTAAAAAGGTCAAAAAGGAATTGTGGTTTTGTAACCAAGCTCCCTGAGGGAGGGTCTTATATCCTCATAATATGTTTGGCACGTAAAGGCTTTGAATAAATATTTGTTAAATGAACAGATTAGTTCTGTTGATTAGGTTCTATACCTCAGGAAATGTCCCCTTCTTTATATTGTGTGGTAACAATGTAAAGAAATTCAGGAAAACACTTAAGACGGAACAATAGCTAAAATTAGTCATGCTTTTATGCCAAAATCTCTTTGTAACTAAGCACATTATCAAGAGAAAATTCAAATAGATACTAGCCTCGGTTGTGAAAATATAGTTTATTGCATAGAAAGAGGGGGTTCCAGGTAAAATAAGATAATATTGGTAAGTGACTCCAAGGAGCAAAAGTTGTTAAAAATATTTTCACTTATCTTTGTAAAGATTTTTACTAAGGCAGATTAATCAAGCCTTATCAATATCCAGTGTACTGTGCATATCACCCAAATGATCACTTTCACAAAAGATCACTTTTGTGTGTGTCAACTGGAAAATGCAGATTTAACCTAGGAAATGAATTTTGAGTTATATGAATGGAATATACTAAGTAGAATAGGAAGCACATTAATGAAAATAATTTTTTAAAATGATGTAAGTCTTATAGGAAGGAAAGTTTAACTCCCACTCTCTTCCTTTTAATTGTCCCATTTCCTCATGCTTTTTCCATTACTCATGGTCATGTTTTGCTATCAGCCTAAATAAAATAATGGAGCAACAATCTTGCTTGTTATATATAATAATGAACAGATGACTGTCACATATAATTATTAGAATGACAATAATTAATAATAATAGGTCCAAACTATTCATCTATATATCATTACTTTGGCAGTAAGTATGTACTAGACCAACAGCCTTCAGTATGGATTACACCTCAACATAAATAAAACAAAAATCCTCACAACTGGACCAATAAGCAACATCATGATAAACCGAGAAAAGATTGAAGTTGTCAAGGATTTCATTTTACTTGTATCCACAAGCAGCACCAATGGAAGCAGCAGTCAAGAAATCAAACAATGCATTTGGGCAATCTGCTGCAAAAGACTTCTTTAAAGTGTTAAAAAGCAAAGATGTCGCCTTGAAGACTAAGGTGTGCCTGACCCAAGCCATGGTGTTTTCAATTGCCTCATATGCATGTGAAAGCTGGACAATGAATAAGGAAGATTGAAGAAGAATTGACGCCTTTGAATTATGGTGTTGGCAAAGAATATTGAATAGACCATGGACTGCTAGAAGAACAAACAACTCTGTCCTGGAAGAAGCACAGCCAGAATGTTCCTTAGAAACAAGGATGGTGAAACTTCATCTCACATACTTTGGACATGTTATCAAGAGGGACCAGTCCCTGGAGAAATACATTATGCTTGGTAAAGTAGAGGGTCAGTGAAAAAGAGGAAGACCCTCAACAAGATGGATTGACACGGTGGCTACAACAATGGGCTCAAGCATAACAACGATTGTGAGGATGGCGCAGGACCGGGCAGTGTTTCATTCTGTTGTACATAAGGTCGCTATGAGTCAGAACCAACTTGGCGACACCTAACAACAACAACATGTACTGCCTTACATCATTTCTTCTATTGATGTCCTGAATAGATACTGAATGATTTATTCATTCTTTCAAGGATATTAATTGAGCACCTACATGCCAGGCACTGTTACAGGCAGTAGAACTATGTCAGGAATAAAACAGTCCCTGCCCTCCTGGAGTTTTTATTCTAGTGGGAAGAGACAAACAATATGCACATAAGTAATGAAATACGTGGTATGTCTGTTTGTAATAAATGATACGTTGTTGTAGGTGTCGTGAAGTCAATTTGGACTCATAGCGACCCCGTGTGTCAGAGTGGAACTCTCTTCTAGGAGCAGATGGCCAGGTCTTTTCTCCCTCAGAGAGGCTGGGTGGGCTTAAACTGCCAACCTTTTGGTCAATAGCCAACCGACTTGTAATAAGTGATATGGGAAACAATAAAGGGGGTAATGCAAAGGGGAATGCTATTTTATATTAAACAGTTGCTGTCGAGTCAATTCTGACTCATGATGAACCTATGTGTGTCAGAGTAGACCTGTGCTCTATAGGTTTTCAATGGCTTATCTTCCAGAAGTAGATCCATAAGGCTTTCTTCCAAGGTGCCTAAGGGTGGACTGGAACCTCCAACCTCTCAGATAGCAGCCAAGTCCACTAACCATTTGCACCACCCAGGCACTCCAATGATACCTTAAGTCGATGCAAAATTTTAATTTTGAAGTTATTGTCCCTCAATATTTGAAAAGGTTCTCTACTGTCTTTCTGAATCCAACATTGCTCCTTAAGTCTGATGATAATATTATTCTACTTTTTCCTTTTGTGGAAGAATTTAGAAATTTCTCTCCATCTCTACTGAGAATTTTCACTATGGTAGTCCAAGTATAGAGATTTGTTTTTGTCTTTCTTATTTCTCCGTTTCGGCACTCTATTGGCCAACCTCAGTCTTTTTCTTTCATTGTGGGAAATTCTGTAATGATTATTTCATTATTTCAAGATAACCTCACCCCTACTTATTTCTCTTTTTCTACTGTCCTATTGTGCAGATGCTGACACTTCTATTGCTGTCACCCATATCTTTTCTCTTCCACTTTCTATATCACTTTCTGATCCGTTCAGGAGAGTTAATTGCCCTGATCTCCTAGGTCATTAGTTCATTCTTCAACTGTATTATTTGCTATTCAATCTGTCTGAATTGTTTATGGAAATTATTATTTGTGTACTTTTAACTTAAGTTGCTTCTTAACTTGTTCTTTTTCATATTGCCAGTGTTCCTCCCTTGTCTCTTCATGTATATTTAATATGATTTGTAAATTCTTATTTTATCTATTCTATGAACGCCATTGCTTCTGCCACAGGTTGTTCGGTTTGTTGTCACTTTCATAGCATTTATCTCCTCAAATAGCTCATCTTTCCCAGGTAAGCTAATTCCCTCAGCAATATTTACTATCTGGGCTGGCAACGTGTCCTGGAAGGTGGGGCAAAATTTCAGACTCAGGTTGTACCTTCAGGAATAAGGAGTCCCTGGTGACGCAAACAGTTAAGCACTCAACTACTAGCTGAAAGGTTGGCAGTTCGAATCCGCCCGGGGCGCCTCAGAAGGCAGGCCTGGAAATCTGCTTCTGAAAAGTCATAGCTTTGAAAATCCTATGGAGCAGTTCTACTGTGCACACATGGGGTCACCATGAGTCGGATCGACTCAGTGACAAATAACAACAACAACATGGTATGTTAACACACTTCAGGACACAAAGCCTCTAGAGACTCCATCTGGGCTAATTACACAATGTTTTGTGTCTTCCACCCAGCCCATCTCACGAGGGGGGAGTTCCCTCAGGAAACCTCTCTCTACTTCTACCCTGGGCACTGCTCTTTTCTAACTGCTATCTTTCTTGGCTGTAATAAATTAGCCCAGGAGGTTGGGAAGGGGAAAGCCAGACTGTTATGAATTGAATTGTGTTCCCCCCAAAATATGTTTTGGAATTCCAACTCTTATACCTGTGGATGTAATACAATGCAATGTAATAAAATGTAATTACCTTGTTGTTATTGTTAGGTGCTGTCGAGTACGTTCTGACTCATAGCTACCCTATGTACAATAGAACGAAACACTGCCTGGTCCTTTGCCATTTTCACAAACACTCTTATGCTTGATCCCATTGTTGCAGCCACCGTGTCAGTTCATCTCATTGAGGATCTTCCTCTTTTTCACTGACCCTCTACTCTACAAGCATAATGCCCTTCTCCAGGGACTGGTCCCTCCTGATAACACGTTCAAAGTATGTGAGACGAAGTCTTGCCATCCTTGTTTCTAATGAGCATTCTGGCTGTACTTCTTCCGGGACAGTTCTGTTCATTCTTTTGGCAATCCACAGTCTATTCAATATTCTTTGCCAACACCATAATTCAAAGGCATCGATTCTTCTTTGGTCTCCCTTATCTATTGTCTAGCTTTCACACGCATAAGAGGCGATTGAAAACACCATGGCTTGAGTCAGGCACACCTTAGTCCTTAAAGTGATGTCTTTGGTTTTTAACACTTTAAAGAGGTCTTCGGCAGCAGATTTGCCCAATGCTATGCGTCACTTAATTTCGTGACTGCTGCTTCCATGGGCATTGACTGTAGATCCAAGTAAAATGAAATCCTTGACAACTTCAATCTTTTCTCGGTTTATCATGATGTTGCTTACTGGTCCAGTTGTGAGAATTTTTGTTCTCTTTATTTTGAAGTGTAATCTTACTGAAGGCTGTGGTCTTTGATCTTCGACTCATAGCAACCCATCTAACATAATATATAATGTAATCAGTCAATCAGTTGAGGTCATACCAGTGTAGGGTGAGACCTAAACCTAGTCACTTCTGAGTTAGTTAAAGAGCAGCAGAGACACAAAGACACATGCACACATAGGGGAAGACAGACACGATGTGAGGACAGTCTATAAGTCAAGGAACCAAGGAACACCCAGGACTGCCTACAAGGAAGGAATCAACATGACCAAGACCCTAATTTGAACTTTCAGCCTCTAGAACTGTGAGAAAATTAATTCCTGTTCTTTAAAGCCACCCTGAATCAAGAGTCATTCTAACAGAACAAGGGGCTACTACATGATTTAAAATCAGGAAAAGGTGTGTGACAGTATTGTATCCTTTCATCTTACTTCTTCAATCTATATACTGAACAATAATCTGAGAAGCTCGGCTGTATGAAGAAGAACACAGTATCAGGATTGGAGGAAGGTTCATTAACAACCTGCAATACAAAGATGACACAATCTTGTTCAAAAAACTTCAAGCACTCACTGATGAAAGTAAAAGACTACAGCCTTCACTAGGGATTACATCTGAACATAAAGAAAACAAAAATCCTTACAAATGACCAATAAACAACATCATGATAAATGGAGAAGAAATCGAAGTTGTCAAGGATTTTATTCTTCTTGGATCAATAATCAATGCCCATGGAAGCAGTAGTCAAGAAATCAAATGATCTTAAAAGCTGGCAAATGGCAATCCAAGGCACGAAAACTGGTCTCTAGTCACATAGAGTAACAGAGGAAAAAGGAGAGTCAAGAATGGGAGGAAGATATGCAACGTGTGGCTAATTGCTTCCATGAAAAACTGCCTTCTTCACCATGAGACCAGAAGAACTGGACGGCGCCCAACTACCATCACTGAACATTTTATCAAAGAGTCCATAGAAGAATCCTGATCAAAAGGGAGGAAATGCAGAACAGAATTTCAAATTCTCATGGAATCCAGACTTTCTGGAGCCAAGGGAGTTGGATGAACCCCTGAAACTATTGCTCTGAGATAATCTTTATAACTTAAATCAAAAATATCCCCTGAAGTCTTCTTAAAACCAAACAACAGTTAAGCTTAACAAGTAAAAAATGTCTGCTTTGAGCATTATGCTCTTTTAAGAACTACCTATATGGAATCAAAGTGACAACAGCAGTTTGAAAGATTAGATAGGAACCTTAGGGGGCAGTGAGTTTATGTTAATAGGGGAGGAACAAGTCAGAAAAGGAGGGCAAGAATGGTTGCACAACTCGAAGGATGTAATCAATATCAGTGAATTGTACATGTGGAAACGGTTGAATTTGGTGTATCTTTTGTTCTGCATATTCTCAACAACAACAACAAAATTTTAAAAAAAAGAAATCAAACGAAGTATTGCATTGGGCAGATCTGAGGCAAAAGAAATCTTTAAAGTGTTAAAAAGCAAAGATGTCACTTTGATGACTAAGGTGCACCTGACTCAAACCACGATCTTTTCAATCATCTTATGCATGCAAAAGCTGGACAGTGAAAAAGAAGACCGACCAAAGAAGAATTGATGCATTTGAATTGTGGTGTTGGTAAAGAATATTGACTGTATCGTGGACTGCCAGAAGAACAAACAAATCTGTCTCAGAGGAAGTACAGAATGCACCTTAGAAGAGACAATGGCAAGACTTTGTCTTGCTTACTTTAGACATGTTATCAGGAGGGTCTAATCATTAGAAAAGGACATCACGCTTGGTAAAATAGAGGGTCAGCGAAAAAGAAGGAGACCCTCAACAAGATGGATTGACACAGTGGCTGCAACAATGGCCTCAAACATAGCAATGAATGTGAGGATGGTGCAGGACTGGGCAATGTGAGGATGGTGCAGGCCCGGACAATGTTTCATTCTGTTATACATAGGATTGCTATGCGTTACAGCCAGCTCGACAGCACCTAACAATAACAACAAAGCCATCCATTTGTGTTATAGCAGCACTAGGAAACTAAGACATAGACCATCTATTTGTACCTGCTAGCCACTCTCACCCATAACCATTCACCAACCTATCTTCCTCTTACCCTGCAGTCTATTGTGTACTCTGAGCTGGTGCTATGATTTCATATGTTACGGTTTTCTTTATTTCTCCCCTCACCACACACACAGACTGGTTTGTATTCCATTTCTGTTCTTGTACTAGTTGCCCTCCAATTTTTAGCATTAACTTGAGACATTAAGCAAAACATGATAGTTCTTATAGATCTCCCAAACACAAAAGCCTTAAAATTATTTATCACTTCATTCCATCCATCTTAACTATTATCTAGTATTTTATTCCAATCTTACACTTTTTACAAGTTAGGTATTATCATTATTTTATAGTCAGTGCTTACTTAGAAATCTAAGTACACATTCACGTATACCAGTTATATTGTTTACCGTTGTTCACTGCTATCTTACTCTTTCTTTCTGTGTTCGATTTCTTTCTTCCTGAAGGACATGCTCAAACTGGTCCCCCCACCCCCCAACATAAGACTCTATGGGTAATGGAGCCCTGGTGGCGCAGTGGTTAAGACTTCAGGCTGCTAACTAAAATGTCAGCAGTTCAAATCCACCAGCCGCTCCTTGGAAATCCTGTGGGGCAGTTCTGCTCTGTCCTATAAGTTCGCGATGAGTCAGAATCGACTCGACGACAATGCGTTTGGTTTTTTGGTTTCTATTTTTTTAAATTCTAGTACCACTCTTGAATGATAGTTTCTTTTGTATTGATCCTAAGTTGACAGTCATTTTTCTTCAGTATTTTGACAGTATTTTTCCCTTGATTTCTGGCTGCTATTATTGTTGTCATTAGTCTAATTATTACTCCTCTAGGTAATTTGTCTTTCCTCCCTGGCTGCATTTAAGATTTTTTTATGTGTATTTTGTCTCTGATCTTTAGTTATACTACCATGTTTACCTGTCTATTTTTATTTATTATGCTCAAGTTTCATTATGTTTCTGAAATCTAAAGATTTATGTTTTTTGTTGACTTGGGAAAATTCTCAGACACTATCTTTTCATACTTTATCTTTTCTGCATTTTTTTAAATTAATGGTTACTAGGGACAGGAAGGAAGAGGGGAAGGGGAGTCATTGTTTAGGAAGCATTAAGTATCTCTTTATGGTGATGGAAAATTTGGCAACAGATATTGGTGATGTTTGCACAACACGATGAATGTATTGGTGTCACTAAATTGTACAAGTAAAAAGCATTGACTTGGCAAATATTGTGTTATATCTATTCTTACAACAGTAAAAAATTATAACTTAAATATATGTATGTTTCACTTATATTTTTATTGTAAAAATTTATCGTAAGTGACACATATATGTGTGTATATATGTATATATCTTACAAAAAGTCCTGGCAATTAGAAAATATTATATACATATTAGCTATTATTATCACCAACTCCATTGATGTTGCTATATATTGTCTCCATTATATGTGTTAGGTCTGACATTAGACCTCATCTAACTTCAGGAGAGGGAATAATAATCACCATCAGCCCAAAGGTGATTCCTAGGAGGCAGAGGTCAGACATACCTCCACTCTCCAATGTTTTTACTAATTCTGACACCAGCCATCCTCCCCCAGGGGACTCTCTACTTCTCTGCTGGGTTCTATAATTCATTGCAATGGCCACACAAAACTTGCAGACCATACTCACAGTTATGGGGTTTACTGGGGAAGTAACAGGTTACAACTCGGGATCAGAAGCAACTTGGAAACAAAAAATTGGATACAACTCGGAAGGCAGGATACAGGTCCTCAAACAGGACAGCTGCCAACCAAGACAGCTCTCAGCTCCATCTCAGATGTGCCCACAGGCAGGCCCTTCAGTGGGGCCTAATGCCACTGGGCTCTCCCAAAACTCGGCTGCTTCTCACCACTGTCTCTCCCCACTTCTTGCCATCTTTAGTGTTACAAGTCCTGCTCTCCCGCTCTCTCTCAGTGTCTCTTTCCAAACCTCTGTTGGGTTGCCTGCGTTTGTAAGCAAGTCACTTAATCCTATTGAGTGGTTTTACACACCCTATTTGCATAGTACACTGACCCAAACTCACAAGGGTTTTACGCACTTTATTTGCATGGTAAACTATCCAATCCCTGTAAGGGTTTTATGCACCTTATTTGCATACTAAACTACCCAATTCCTTTGTAAGATTGTGGCCTAGCAAATCATCTTGGAAAAACTACAAACCAGGGTCAGAAAGGCCATACATAAAGAGAAACCCATTGCACTGCAGTTAGCTGTTATTATCTCCAACTAAGTGTAAGCTGTTTCCTATAGAAACTTTATTTAGTTCAGCAATTACACAGTTTGATCATTTTTTCTGAAGTTCTGTGAATAGCTTCCACATCTAAATCTCTATACCTGAACTCTCCCCCTAAGATTTCTCCAATGTTTCAATTCAAATATTCCCGAACTCCTATGTGCAAGACATTTTGCTAGTTCTTCAGGGCACATAAAGATGATTCCCTGCCTAAAAGAAGCATACGATCTCTAACTGTGCTTATTATCCTTATCATCGCTTTTGGAAGCCCAGGTGAGGAGTTTGGGTTTCATGCTTACTTTAATAGAAAGCCATTGAATACACTAGAATAGGGGGAGTGACATCTCCCAATTTTAGACTACTTCAAAGAAAATCAGTTGAAAGAGAGCAAGAGTAGAAGCAGGGTTGTTGTTAGGTGCCATCCTACTCATAGTGACCCTATGTACAACAGAATGAAACACTGCCAAGTCCTACACCATCCTCACAATTGTTTTTATGCTTGAACCTATTGCTGCAGCCACTCTGTCAATCCATCACCTTGAGGGTCCTCCTCTTTTTTGCTGACCCTCTACTTTACCAAGCATAATGTCCTTCTCCAGGGACTAGTCCCCCCTAATAACATGTCCAAAGTATGTGAGACAAAGTCTCATCATCCTTGCTTCTAAGCAGCATTCCGGCTATACTTCTTTCAAGATAGATTTGTTCGTTCTTCTGGTAGTCCATGGTATATTCAATATTCTTTGCCAACACCACAATTCAAAGGCGTCAATTCTTCTTCTATCTTCCTTATTCATTGTCCAGCTTTCACATGCATGTGAGGTGATTGAAAATACCACGGCTTGGGTCAGGTGCACCTTAGTCCTCAAAGTGACATCTTTGCTTTTCAACCCTTTAAAGAGGTCTTTTGCAACAGATTTGCCCAATGCAATGCGTCGCTTGATTTCTTGACTGCTGCTTCCATGGGCATTGATTGTGGATCCAAGTAAAATGATATCCTTGACAACTTCAGTCTTTTCTCTGTTTATCGTCATGTTGCTTATTGGTCCAGTTTTCAGGATTTTTGTTTTATTTATGTTGAGATGTAATCCATACTGAAGGCTATACTCTTTGATCTTCATCAGTAAGTGCTTCAAGTCCTCTTCACTTTCAGCAAGCAAAGTTGTGTCATCTGCATAACACAGGGTGTCAACTGATGCCCCGTTCTTCTTCATATAGTCCAGCTTCTTGGAATATTTGCTAAGCATACAGATTGAATAAGTATGGTGAAAGGATACAACCCTGATGCACACTTTCCTGATTTTAAGCCACGGAGTATCCCCTTGTTCTGTTCAAACCACTGCCTCTTGATCTGTGTACAGGTTCCTCAGGAGCAGAGTTAAGTGTTCAGGAATTCTAAATTTTTGCAACGTTATCCATAATTTGTTATGATCCACACAGTCAA
Source organism: Trichechus manatus latirostris (assembly GCF_000243295.1). Taxonomy (NCBI): domain Eukaryota; kingdom Metazoa; phylum Chordata; class Mammalia; order Sirenia; family Trichechidae; genus Trichechus; species Trichechus manatus. Next base: position 4,856,258 of record NW_004444037.1, on the reverse strand, counting down.
ATGCCTTTGCACAGTCCATAAAACACAGGCAAATATCTTTCTGGTATTCTCTACTTTCAGCCAAGATGCATCTGACATCAGCAGTGCTATTCCTCGTTCCACGTCCTCTTCTGAATCTGGCTTGAATTTCTGGCAGTTCCCTGTCGATGTACTTCTGCAATCACTTTTGAATGATCTTCAGCAAAATTTTACTTGCATATGATATTAATAATATTGTTCAATAATTTCCACATTCTGTTGGATCGCTTTTCTTTTGAATGGGCACAAATATGAATCTCTTCCAGTCGGTTGATCAGGTAGCTGTCTTCCAAATTTCTTGGCATAGACGTATCAGCACTTCCAGCACTGCATCCATTTGTTGAAACTCCTCAATTGGTATTCCATTAATTCTGGAGCCTTGTTTTTCACCAATGCCTTCAGTGCAGCTTGGACCTCTTCCTTCAGTATCATTGGTTCTTGATCGTATGCTACTTCCTGAAATGGTTGAGCGTCTACCAATTCTTTTCCGTACAGTGATTCTGTGTATTCCTTCCATCTTCTTTTGATGTTTCCTGCATCACTCAGAATTTTGCCCATAGAATCCTTCAATATTGCAACTCAAGGCTTGAATTTGTTCTTCAGTTCTCTGAGCTTGAGAAATGCCAAGTGTGTTCTTCCCTTTTGGTTTTCTAACTCCAGGTCTTTGCACATTTCATTATAATACTTTATTTGTCTTCTTGAGCCGCCCTTTGAAATTTTCTGTTCAGTTCTTTTATTTCATTATTTCTTCCATTCACTTTAGCTACTTTACATTCAAGAGTAAGTTTCATAGTCTCTTCTGACATCCATTTTGGTCTTTCCTTTCTTTCCTGTCTTTTTTCAGCTACATAAATGGTGACTATACACGTGGACCTCACCAGATGGAATACACAGGAATCAAATTCACTACATCTGTGGAAAGAGAAGATGGAAAAACCTCTTGCTTTCTTCATGTATGATGTCCTTGATGTCATTCCACAACTCATCTGGTCTTTGGTCATTAGTGTTCAATGCATCAAATCTATTCTTGAGATGATCTCTAAATTCAGGTGGGATGTACCCAAGGTCATATTTTGGCTCTTATGGGCTTGTTCTAATTTTCTTCAGCTTCAATTTGAACTTGCATATGCGCAATTGACAGTGTGTTCCGCAGTCAGCCCCTGGCCTTGTTCTGACTGATGATATTGAGCTTTTCCATCTTCTCTTTCCACAGATGTAGTCTATTTGATTCCTGTGTATTCCGTCCTGTGTATTCCATCTGGCGAGGTCCACATGTATAGTCACCATTTATGTAGTTGAAAAAACGTATTTGCAAAGAAGTCTTTGGTCTTGCAAAATTCTATTGTGTGATCTCTAGCATTGTTTCTATCACCAAGACCATGTTTTCCAACTACTTATCTTTTTTCTTTATTTCCAACTTTTGCATTCCAATCACCAGTAATTATCGATGCATCTTGATTGCATGTTTGATCAATTTCAGACTGCAGAAGTTGGTAAAAATCTTCAATTTTTCATCTTTGGCCTTAGTGGTTGGTACATAAATTTCAGTAATAGTCGTATTAACTGGTCTTCCTTGTAGGCATATGGAGATTATCCTATCGCTGACAGCATTGTACTTATCTTTGAAATGTGATTTTTGATGATGAATGTGACACCACTCCTCTTCAATGTCATTCCCATCATAGTGCACCATATGATTGTCTGATTCAAAATGGTCAATACCAATCCATTTCAGCTCACTAATGCCTAGGATATCAATTTTCATGTGTTCCATTTCGTTTTTGATGATTTCCAATTTTTCCAGATTCATACTTCGTACATTTCAATTTCCAATTATTAATGGATGTTTGCAGCTGTTTCTTTTCATTTTGAATCATGCCACAACAGCAAATGAAGGTCCCAAAAGCTTGACTCCATTCACATCATTAAGGTCCACTCTGCTTTGAGGAGGTAGCTCTTCCTCATTCTTATTTTGAGTGCCTTCCAACCTGAGGGGCTCATCTTCCAGTACCATGTCAGACAATGTTCCACTGCTATTCATAAGGTTTTCACTGGCCGTTTTTTTAGAAGTAGACTGCCAGGTCCTTCCTCCTAGTCTATCTTAGTCTGAAAGCTCCTCTGAAACCTGTCCACCATGGGTGACCCTGCTGGTATTTGAAATACTGGTGGCATAGCTTCTAGAATCACAGCAACACATAAGCCACCACGGACAACAAACAGACAGACGAGGGTGAGAACAGTCAAATGCTGTTGGTGAGGTTCAGCAATAGGTCATGGCAGCTTAGACTAGAGGAAAATCAAGTATGATTTTGGTTTCTTGCTTAACCAACTGGTGCTATTTACTGAAGCTTCCGGTAGGAATTGATTTCTTTTTTTTTTTTTTTTTAGGAGAGGAATCAGGAAATGGTGAAAAGAGATGTCTGAGCTATCCAAATACATATGGAAGTAGATAGCTAGCTCTAAGAGTAGGGAGCTCACAGGATATGTTTGAACTAGATATATAAATTTAGCAGACACAGCTGGTACTTAGAGCCATAAGAAATGGAAATTATGAAGTTTTTTTAATCAAAGTCAAGGAAAATTTTAGAGTGTTATTTTGGACTGAATTGTGTCCCCCCAAAATACGTATTGAAATGCTGGCCCCTATGCTTGTAAATATGATCCTGTTTGGAAATAGGGTTTGTTTTGTTATGTTAATTAAGTCATACCCAAGCAGGGTGGATTCTAAGTCTAATCACTTCTGAGTCATAAAACGAGCAGAATGGATACAAAAACACACACTTGGAGAAGAGAAAGAGAGATGACAAAGACCGACACATCTACAAGGACTGCTGGAAGCTACTAGAAGCTGAAATAGACAAAGAAGGACCTTCCCCTAGAGCCACATCCTGAATTCAGACTTCTTGCCCCCTGAATTGTGAGCAAGTAAATTTCTGTTCTTTAAAGCTACCCACTTGTGGTAGTTGTGTTATGGCAGCACTAGGTAACTAAGACAAGCGGGGATGGATGTGAGGGCCAATTTGGAAACTGAGTCAGAAGGACTGGATAATTGATTTGAGGTAGAAAAGTCTAAGATGACTTGAAGTTTTCTCAAGCTCAGATGACTAAGTGGAATGATTCCATTTTATGACAGGTAAGGAAGATGATAAATTCTATTAGATAAAGGTATCTAGATAATACCCAGTAAGCAGTTTCAAATACAAACCAGAAGCTTCAGGGATCAACATGAGCTAGAGATAGATTTAGAAAAGATTACCAGACTTTCCTCTAGCTATCTACTTATACATGTATTTGAATAGCTCAGGCATCTCTTTTTTAAACATATTATCTGTGGCACTTCAACAACAGAGTCGAATAGTTGCGACAGAGACCATACAGCCTGCAAAGCCCTTTATTATCTGGCCTTTACAGGAGAAGTTTGCCAACCCCTGTGCTGAGGAATTCCAAAGTTTCAAACCTAAACCCATTAGTCTTCCTTCCATGTATCGGACCGGGCAACGTCAGTCATTGATTGATGGGAGAGAAAACTATGTATAGATTAACTTGACACAGACAGACTATATAATTCCCTCCCACAACCCTGTAGGTAATTTGCCTTTTGTAATATTGTTTCTTTGCCTTTCTTTCCTGTTTTTCAACTTTATATGTAAATAGAATTATACAATGTGTACTTTTATGCCTTGACTCTTTTCACTCAGGGTTAGACTTGTGAGATTCATCCAGGTTGCAGGTAGCTGTTAGTGCATTCATTTTAATTCCTCTAGAAGATTGGATTGTACGAGTATGCCTCTCTGTACTTACTCATTCTATTGTTGATGGAAATTTGTATTGTTTCCAGTTTTTGACTTACGAGTGTCCTTTGAATATTCTTGTATATGTCTTTGGGTCCCCACATGTGTGCATTTTTCTAGTATACACCCAGGAGTGAAATTACTGGATTATAGGATATGGTATCTGTCTTAGTCATCTAGTGCTGCTATAACAGAAATACCACAAGTGGATGGTTTTAACGAAGAGAAGTTTATTTCCTCACAGTCAAAGTAGGCTAAAAGTCCAAATTCA
>NW_004444037.1:4810384-4852021 GCF_000243295.1 Trichechus manatus latirostris | reverse complement strand
TGAGAGATAAAAGGTGGTGCAGGCCACACCCCAGGGAAACTCCCTTTACATTGGATCAGGGATGTGACCTGGGTAAAGGTGGTGTTACAATCCCACCCTTCCTCTTTAACATAAAATTACAATCACAAAATGGAGGCCAACCACACAATTCTGGGAATCATGGCCCAGCCAAATTGATACTCGTATTTTTGGGGGGACATAATTCAAACCATGACAGTATCCAACTTTACTAGATAATGCCAACCTGTATTCCAGAGTGGTTTTAACAATTTACACTATTCCAATAGTGTCTGATGGTTCCAGTTGCCTACAACTTTAACACTTGGTATTTCAGTTGTTTTAATTTTAGCTGTTCTGATGTAGGGTTGTTTTTCATTATTTTTAATGTTCAGTTCCCTGATTATTAATACGGTCACCTTTTCATATGGTTATTGGTCATCTGAGTCTCTCTTCTGTAAAATTTTCATGTCTTTTGTCCATTTTTCTATTGTATTGTCTGCTTTTTTTTATATTAATTTGCAGGATACAAATCCTTTATTGGTTATATGTGTAGAAAATACCTTTTCCTATTCTGTGCCTTGTATTTCACTCTATGGTGTCTTTTGATGAATTAAAATTCTTAATTTTAATTCTAATGTTAAATTTAATTTTAATAGTGATATTTTCCTCTGAGTACTTTTTACATCTTGAATAAGAAGGTCTTCCTTACTTTGAGGTATCCTATATTATCTTCTAGAAGATTTATAGTTTTGCCTTTCACATTAGGTCTTTACCAGACCTAGAATCGATTTTTACAGAAAGAGTGAGGAAGGGATCCCATTTCTTTCTTACTTTCTCTTTCTCTCTCTCTCTCTCATTCTTGTTCTCATTCTCTTTTCTTCTGGGTGCTTATTAATATGTCCTAGCCCCATTTGTTGTAAAGTTCATCCTTTCCCCACTGATGTGTCATGCAATTTCCATCATACAGCAAGTGTTTATATACATGGACGTCGGTCTGGATTCTCCATTACGTTCCATTGATCTACTTGTCTATACCTGCTTCCACTCATCATAATTACTATACAATCTGTCACGGATTGAATTGTGTCCTCCAAAAATATGTGTATCAATTTGGCTAGGCGATGATTCCCAGTATTCTGTGATTCTCCAACATTTCATCATCTGATTGGATTTTCCTATGTGTTGTAAGTCTTACCTCTATGATGTTAATGAGGTGGGATAGGTGGTAGTTATGTAATCAGGCAGGACTCAATCTACAAAATTGGATTGTGTCTTGAGCCAGTCTCTTTTGAGATATAAAAGAGAGAAGCGAGCAGAGAGACAGGGGGACCTTGTACCACCAAGAATAAAGAGCAGGACTGAAAGTCCTTTGGACCCGGGGTCCCTGTGCTGAGAAGGTCATCAACCAGGGGAAGATTGATAACAAGGGCCTTCCTCCAGAGCCGACAGAGAGAGAAAGCCTTCCCCCGGAGCTGACACCCTGAATTTGGACTTGTAGCCTACTAGACTGCAAGAGAATAAATTTCTCTTTGTTAAAGGCATCCACTTGAGGTATTTCTGTTATAGCAGCACTAGGTAACTAAGACACTATCTAATTACTATAGCTCCGTATTAGTTTTGATATCTCATAGAGCAAGTCCTCCAACCTTGTTCTTCATCTTCAAAGGTGTCTTGGCTATCTTTAGTCCTTTCTATTTCCATATACATTTTAAATCAGCTTGTTAAGTTTCACAAAAAGTTGGAGTTTTGATTGAGATTACATTTATTCCATAAATCAGTTTGGAACAAATGGTCATTTTAACTATATTGAGTCTTTCAATCTGTGAACTTAGTATATCTCTCCTTTTAAATTGTTGTTGTCAGCTGCTATAGAGTTGTCCCCCAACTTATGGTGACCTCATGTGTGACAGAGTAGAACTGCTCCATAGGGTTTTCTTGGCTGTAATCTTTTATGGAAGAATTTCACTAGGCCTTTCTTCCATGAAGAAGGTCTTACACATCTTTTATTAGATTTATTCCTAGGTACATAATATTTTATGTTATTGCAAATGGTATCTTTAAAACATTTATTTTCTATTTATTACTGAGAAATAGAAATAATTGATATTGATTAACTGATTTTTGTATTCAAAAACCTTCCCAAACTCTATTAATTCTAATATTTATCTGTAGTCTCTACTGATGTTTCTGTTATTGGAGTTTTACACTACCTTCAAATAATGACAGTTTTGTTTCTTTGTAATCTTTATACTTTTTGTTTATTTCTTTTATTTATTGAGTTGGCTAGGACCTTCAGTAAAATGTGGACTACAAGGGATGATAGAATTCTGGATACATATTTTGAAGTTAGAGCCAATAGGATTTGCTAACAGAGAGTATCTAGGCTTGAAAGAAAGAGAGAAATCAAAGTTAAGTCCAAAGTTTTTGCCCTGAGCAACTGAAAGAATGGCATTGCCATTTACTGCAGGCAAGTCTAGGAGTTTGTTGATCTTATCTGTTAATTAGATGAAGAAAGAAAAAAAAAATGCTTACTGTTAATGATGTTTCTAACCCACTTTAGCCTGGTTTTCCACTTTGGAAAGAACACACTGGGGCTTGACTTCTGGCTTCCTGTTCAGCCACTGCCCTCTACCGGGAGCTTGTCTGAAATATAAGCTGTGCACTCTTATTAAAATCCAGACCAAAAATATAAAATAACTTTTCCCTCCAGCCTCGACCTTTTCTCTTCCCACTCCATACTCACAACTATCTTGTTTTGCAAACTTGGTCCCTACCGAGGAAACTTGATCCTTGCAATACATTTATAAGTAGCTTCTCTGGAACACTGTCAACTATATATAACACAACATTTTTCAATGCAACGTTTTTCCTGTGTACAGTTTAGTGATACCAATTACATTAATCATGTTGTGCAACCATAACCAATATTAGTTGCCAACATTTCCATCACCATAAACAGATACTCAATGCTTCCTAAACAATGACACTACCTGCCCCCCCCCCCGCCCCCTCTACTGCCCCTGGTAACCACTAATAAACTTTGGTCTCTATGCATTTGCCTATTCTAGATATTTCAAATACGTGATATGATACAATATTTGTCCTTTTGTGATTGACTTACTTCACTCAGCATAATGTTTTCAAGGTTCATCCATGTTGTAGCATGGATCAGAACTTCGTTTCTCTTTATGGGGCCAGCTGTATTTCTGCAGGGTTAATGTAAGAACAGTAAAGAAACAACAAAGGGGTGACTCCTGAAGAAGAGATGCTGGGGTCACACAAAGAGGCTCATTGTCCTTCCTGGAAGGGCAATTTGACTATACCTTATCATAGGGCTCTCAAAACCAAACCCATTGCCATTGAGTCAATTCTAACTCAGCGACCTTACGGGGCAGAATAGAACTGCCCCACAGGGTTTCCAGGAAGCAGCTGGTGGATTCAAACTGCAGAGCTTTTGGTTAACAGCCAAGCTCTTAACCACAGCGCCACCAGGGTTCCATAGGGCCCTCGGGGTATTGGTAAAGCCTTAAGCATCCTTGCACAAAGAAGTAAAAATCTAAAAAGCTGGCACGTTTAACAATCCAAAGGATTGTTGAAGCGCCATTAACTTACCAACACAGTTCCTGATAGTTACTTAACATACGTGTACAGTATCTCACTGGGGTAAGGGTGATGAGTTTGCCACCTCTCCCTTCTCCTACCCTTCACCCACCACACGGTCTCTACAATTTAAGCTCCAAAGATGCAGCAACATTGTCTTGTAAACCTGTCTGTCCTCAGAGTCCAGAATGATGCCTGGCATATAGTAGACATACAAGAAAGAAAGAAAAAAAAAAAACACCTTTTTTGAATCAACATTTTAAAAGCTTTTTTAAAAATTACCTAAAAGAACTAAATTTTCATGGAGAACAACAGAAAATCAATATTGTTTAAAACTAATTAATCAAGAAATAACACTGCCACGTGTTGTTAGTTGCCTTTGAGATGTCTCCAACTCCTCGGGGCAACCCCATGTGTAACTGAATGAAACATTGTCTGTTCTTGCACCATCTTCATGATCACTGGTATGTTTGAGTCCATTGTGGTGGCCATTATGTCAATCCAGCTCAATGAGGGTTTCCCTCACTGTTTGCTGGCCCTCCAGTTTAACAAACATAATGTCTTTCTCCAGCGGTTGGTCCTCCTGATGACTTGTCCAAAGTAAGCAAGTTGAACTCTCAGACAATATTCTGCGATCCATGCAGTTTTCACTGGCTAATTTCTGGAAGTAGATCAACAGGCCTTTTCTTCCAAGTTTGTCTTAGTCTGAAAGCTCCGCTGAAACCTGTCCACCAGGGGTGAACTTGATCATATTTGAAGTACCAGTGGCACCGCTTCCAGCATCACAGCCACATGCAATCCACCACACAACACTGTCATTACATGGAGGCAAATATCAGAAAAAAAATAGCTGATGGAGTTAAAGGTGTTGCTTTTGGGTAGTGGAACTCCTTAGTGGGCAACTGTGATGGTTAAGGTTGTGTGTCAACTTGGCTGGACCATGATTCTTAGTGGTTTGGCAGTTATGATGTAGTTTGGTAGCTATGTAATGATGTAATTACCTCCATAATGAGATCTAATGTAATGTAATCACTTCCATGATGAGATCTGTTATGAGCAGTCGGTCAGTTGAAAGGGAGTTTCCTTGGGGGTGTGGCCTGCATCCAATATAGGTGAAATTTCCGGCAAAGCTCACAGGCTTTTGCTCGCTTTGGATCCTACAGCTGGCTCCTATTCATCTGACCTCGGGTTCTTGCGCCTTGAGCTAGCAGCTTACCTGCTGATCTTGGTATTCCTCAGCCTGTGCAGCCTGTGAGCCAGAGGCCTGCTATCTGACCTGTCAATCTTGGGCTCACCAGATCCTGCAGCTACGTGAGTCAGGAGAAGCCTACAGCCTGATCCATGGACTTGGGACTTTCCAACCTCTACAACTGTGCAAAGGATTATAATAAAATGCACAAAGACCTGGAGATAGAAAACCAAAAGGGAAGAATACCCTCAGCATTTCTCAAACTAAAAAAAAACTGAAGAAAAAATTCCAGCCTCAAGTTGCAATAGTGAAGGATTCTACGGGGAAAACATTAAATGATGAAGAAAGTATCAAAAGAAGATGGAAGGAATACACAGAGTCACTGTACCAAAAAGAACTGGTTGGCGTTCAACCATTTCAGGAGATAGCATATGATCAAGAACCAATGGTACTGAAAGAAGAAGTCCAAGCTGCACTGAAGGCATTGGCAAAATGCAAGGCTCCGGGAATGGACGGAATACTGATCGAGATGTTTCAACAAACGGATGCAGTGCTGGAAGCGCTAACTCATCGGGATACCAGGAAATTTGGAAGACAGCTACCTGGCCAACCGACTGGAAGAGATGCATATTTGTACCCACTCCAAAGAAAGGAGATCCAACAGAATATGGAAATTATTGAAAAATATCATTAATATCACACACAAGTAAAATTTTGCTGAAGATCATTCAAAAGCAGTTACAACAGTACATGGACAGAGAACTGCCAGAAATTCAAGTCGGATTCAGAAGAGGACATGGAATGAGGGATATCATTGCTGATGTCAGATGGATCTTGGCTGAAAACAGAGAATACTAGAAAGATGTTTACCTGTGTTTTATGGACTATGAAAAGGCATTCAACTGTGTGGATCATAACAGATTATGGATAACATTCCAGAACACTTAACTGTGCTCATGAGGAACCTGTACACAGATCAAGAGGCAGTGGTTTGAACAGAACAAGGGGATACTCCGTGGCTTAAAATCAGGAAAGGTGTGCATCAGGGTTGTATCCTTTCACCATCCTTATTCAATCTGTATGCTGAGCAAATAATCCAAGAAGCTGGACTATATGAAGAAGAACAGAGCGTCAGGATTGGAGGAAGACTCATTAACAACCTGCGATATGCAGATGACACAACTTTGCTTGCTGAAAGTGAAGAGGACTTGAAGCACTTACTGATGAAGATCAAAGACTATAGCCTTCAGTATGGATTACATCTCAAATAAAACAAAAATCCTGAAAACTGGACCAATAAGCAACATGACAATAAACGGAAAAAAGACTGAAGTTTATCAAGGATTTCATTTTGCTTGGATCCACAATCAATCTTCATGGGAGCGGCAGTCAAGAAATCAGACAACGCATTGCATTGGGCAAATCTCCTGCAAGAGATCTCTTTTAAGTGTTAAAAAGCAAAGATGTGACTCAAAGGACTAAGGTGTGTCTAACCCAAGCCATGTTGTTCTGAATCGCCTCATCTGCCCGAGAAAGCTGAACAATGAATAACAAAGACCGAAGAAGAATCGATGCCTTTGAAATAAGTTGTTATAGAAGAATATTAAACATACCATGGACTGCCAGAAGCAAGAACGAATCTGTCTTGGAAGAAGTACAGCCAGAACGCTCATTAGAAGCAAGGATGGTGAAACTTCGTCTCACATACTTTGGACATGTTATCAGAAGGGAGTAGTCCCTGGAGAAGGACATTATGCTTGGTAAAACAGAGGATCATCGAAAAAGAGAAAGCCCCTCAATGAGATGGATTAACACAGTGGCTGCAGCAAGGGGCTGAAACATAGAAACGATTGTGAGGATGGCACAGGACTGAGCAGTGTTTCGTTCTTTTGTACATAGGGTCACTATGAGTCGGAATCAACTCGATGGCACCTGACAACAACAACAACCACACGAGCCATTTCCTTGATATGAATCTCTGTGTATATATATATGTTTATATGCGTCACTGGTTTTGCTTCCCTAGAGAACCCAGCCGAAGACAGCAAGGGACTTCGTTTTTTAAATATAATTTTTACCACTATTTCATTTTTGTATTATGTGCAAATACTTTGATGATTTCCAAAAAAGAAAGCCAAAACTGTACCTTACATGTTTAAATTATCCACATTCCCAACATCCTAATACAACTATTAATTTTTGTGTATGACCTGCTTTCTTTATCCATATATACAAGCACTCATATTTATATGCTAGTTGTTTTTATAATCTGCTTCTTTCACTTAACATAGTTTGTTATCATTAGAAGCTTTCCATGCTTCTACAGCTTTCATAATTATAACGTTAATGGCTGCGTGTATTCCAATGTGTTTAAAACAAAAACTAGTTGCCCTCAATTGACATGGTGACCCCGTATGTGTCAGAATAGAACTGTGCTCCACAGGGTTTGGGTAGATTGAAACCTCCAAAATTTCAGTTAGCAGCCTAGTGTGTTAACCATTTGCACCTCCCAGGGACTCCTTCCAACATGTTAATGCACCATAATTTAACTAAATTCCCTGTTGTTGTCTGCGACAGAGTTGATTCCCACTCATAGTGACCCATGTGACAGAGCAGAACTGCCCCATAGGGTTTTCTCGGCTGTAACCTGGTGCAGTGGTTAAGAGCTCAGCTGCTAACAGAAAGATCGGCAGTTTGAATCCACCAGCCACTCCTTGGAAACCCTACGGGGGGCAGTCCTACTCTGTCCTATAGTTCACTATGAGTTCCAGTTGACTTCGGGGCAACGGGTTTTTTATTTTATTTTATTTTTAATCTTTACTAGAGCAGATCGCCAGGTCTTTCTCCCGTGGAGCCGCCAACGTTTGGGTCAGCAGCTCAACGCTTAACATTTGTGTCACTGGAGCTCCTTCTTTTAATTCCCTAATAGGGTCGCTATGAGTCGCAATCGACTCTACGGCAACCGGGTGAAGTGGTACATGTACATTGGAGGTAATACTACAATGAACACTTGTAGGCACGTGGTTTGTCTCCGTTGAATCGTATTGTGAGGTTCCATCTAGGTATGGATCACCGTGTGAAGGAGGGACTGAGAACGACAAGCCAGGACCAGCGTGACCTAACCCCACGAACCCGCACTACCGGGCGGTGCCTCTTCCGGAGGCCGCCAGTCTCGGGCGGGGTCCTACGCGTCCCCGCCCCCGCCCCCGCCCCCGCGTCACATCACGGACGTCCCGCCCGGCTTTGACTGGCGCGCGAGCAGCTACTCCAGCGCGGGCTGGCTGCACAGGCCTGTCGCGCTGGCCATGGCTCCCTGGGCTGGAGCCGAGCTCTCCACGCTGAACCCGCTAAGCGCGGTGTGGCTCACGCTGGCCGCCGCCTTCTTGGTCACCCTGCTGCTGCAGCTGGTGCCGGCGGGCCTGTTCCCGGGCTGCCCGCTTTTCCAAGACCTGATCCGCTATGGGAAGACCAAAGGTGCTAGGCCGCCGCGCCCAGCCGCGTGCCAGGCCTTTGATATCCCCAAGAGGTAATCGCCCCGCGACCCAACCCCGGCGGCCAAGGTGCCGAAAGCCTAGGGCGCAGCCGGCAGGGGGCAGCAGAGGCGGGCGCGGGCCGGCGCGGGCCGGCGCGGACCGGCGCGGACCGGGCCTGGAAGTAGAGGCTGGCATCCCAGCCTCTTCGGCACTGCTCACTTCCGCCTCTTGGCCCTGGGGGCGGAGGGCCCCGAGTGTTCGCGGACGTCAAGGGAGCTGAGCCGCGCGTACTGTCGAGGGCGCGGTAAGGTGAACTTGTGGCCGCACGCAGTATTTCTTTTGAGAGAAAGCGGCAGCGCCTCCGAATTTAGGCCTGGTCAGCAAGGCAGCAAGTTACAATCTTGTCTCCCAAATTCTCCTCCTCACCTTCCCTGCCGCCCTAGGGACTCATAACTGACCTTGAGGTCGCCGGAACTCACTTGTGGAAATGAAGGCAGGCCCGCCTTTTGCACCTCTATTTCCCCAAATCCCTCAGGACCAAGGCAAGACGCTGGTCATCGCACAGGCGCCACCTCCTTCGGCCGCACTGACGCTCCTAACCCGCACCTCGGCTGGTGCTCCGGTGAAGGTGGCTTAAGTTGGCGCGTTTTAGGCAGACCCAATCCCAGAGCTCCGTTTGACTTTCTACAGGCTTCATAACCAAGTTTAGATATGCTCCTCTCTTTCAGTGAAAGATTAAAACGTCAGGGGTTAAATAGAATTCTTTCAGAAATTGTGAAATCTATTACTATTCTCCTCTCCCCCTTTTTTAATTTGAATGCAGAACACAGCTGTTGAGAGTGAGCAAAACACTGTTCTAGACTACAAGAATTATCAAATTATCTTTATGATGCTTCTTTATGATGCTTCTTAAACAGTCATTTAGGAAGGAATCTGGAAAAAGATAATGGCTTCTGATGTATTAAAACACCCGGGTTATCGCTTAAAACGCATGCAGTGCTCCAGACCTGCGCACAGCAGGGAGACAAAGTATAACTTGGTTTCTGAAATGTAGACGTAGGGGAAGGATTGATCAGGGATTAATAAAAAGGGAGAACTAGCCGTTAAAGGGAATGAAATTCTGGGAAGACGTGAAAGTATGCAGCCAGACTGGTAAAACTGCGTATTTCTTAGAGGCTCTTAAGTGGAAATTGCCTGTCATCGTATTTTGAGCCAGATTTGATTGCAGTACTTCCTTTCTTAATAGCTGTGGCACGCCTAGATGGTCACTTTTTTTAAGTTACAAAGTGAAAAAAAAATTTTTTTCTTAGAGAATATGAGTTCTAACAATTTAGTTTCTAAGTTTGAAAAATGTACTAGTGTCCCTGGGTTGAAAGATACATTTAAAATCATTCCCTGTACTCAGCTACATCTCTGGATCCTGTACCGCAGCTGTACAGGATGCCGAGAAAAAACCTTGGTACCTTTCCTTATTTATTACTACAAAAATTGGTTCTCCTTGGACTTCTTGTAATTTCTACAATACAGTATTATGAAATAATTTGTGCCTTTTTCTTCCAGAATTCTAGAGTAGAACATCCCATGGTGTTCAGGTGCTGGGGTTTTTTGTGTTGTTGCTGTTTTTCTTTTCCTAAATTTAAACCAACGTTTCTTTTAGTCCTGGAGAAGGTACAACAAATCCAGGCCAATAATGAAAGGTATTTTTATTGAGACAAAAAAGAGCCCATGTCCAAAACAAAGTTAATATATATATTACTTTCCTTTTTAATTTTTTGCTTTTATTTATGTGAAAGGGGGGGTGGTTAGAGTGAGGTGGAAGTAAGATTCTATAGCGTCTTTTATGCTTCTCTTTGTTTTCCAGATTGTCTTCAGTGACAATTCACTATTATCATCAGGAAAAAATAAGCACTAAGTGTTAATGACCAAGGAGCTATTAGCAGTTAATAGCAGAGGAGAGATTTTATTGGTCTTTTAATACATTATGATGACTACTTTGTCCTGTATATTCCTTTCCTCATTTAATCCTTTCAACAGACCCAGGAGGGGATGTTATTATTCCCATTTAAAGATGTGCAAACTGATGCTTACAAGAGATCAGCTGCCCATTGGTACAGTGCTACTAGGTGTTGTGGTTGGTAATTGAACCCCACCAGTGGGAATTTAAACTTGGATCTCTTAACCACTGGCATGCCTCAAAGGGAAGATCTTTCTCCAGGTGTGAGGAATCACTGGGCATGGACTTATCCCCAGACTGTGGCATTTAGTAATATCGTGGTTAATCCAGATTTGGAAGTACTGGGTAGCCTTCGCTGAGATAGTTATATTTAAATGTTTTTCCTTGTGCAAATTTTAATAGTACTTTAAAAGTGAAAATAAGCCTGATTTTAAATAGGAAGCTATAAGTCACATTTTTGCACATAAGACAGTCTTTAGGTAATTTTGCTTGGAATTAGTTTTCCTAAGGCAGGCAAGAATAAAACCTTAAATCAGCTCATGGAATGTTTTTGTTTCCATTACCCTTGTCTGGTAGATGGGTATTTTTAGGTGATGGTTGCTTCTTTTGTTTTCCCTTTGGTTTCTAGAGTTTGATTTCCCAGAAAATCTGAAGAGATGGGTGATCACAAACATGGGTCATAGTACTCTTGACTTGCATAGTGTCTGTGGAAGCACAGACACTATGGTATGAAGCATTGCAATTGAGCTGGGCTCTGAAGACAGCAGAGAGACATCTGGATTTTCCCCACTGGAGTTCAGGAGTTCTTAACCAGAGGTTCAGTGGGGTCTGTGCATCAAATTTAGGGTGAACTTGGGTTGGAAAAAAAATTACAGCTTTATTTTTACTAACCTCTAGATGAAATTTAGCATTTCCTTAATTGTGAATGTAAACAACAAACCATAGAATTATCAGTACTTGTGACTTTGTCACAGGTTTTTTTGGATTACATTAAAAATATGGAAGATACTGCAAAATATTGTTCTTATCACTACTTCAAAAATACTCCAGTTAGTAGACTTACCACTGTTGTTAGGTGCCACGTAGTTGGATCTAACTCATAGCGACTTTATGTATAACAGCAAAATGTTGCCCTGTCCTGCAGCGCCATCCTCACTTACTACTAGATCTTGTTATTTCATCTTGTTATAAGAAGCACATGTGACTGTATCACAGATTTGTTTTTCAATAGTTTGATACCTGTATTTCAATATAATGTGCTTCCTTTGTGATTCCTCCGTGTTTCATTTTACGCTTTTAATAATGTTTTGAAAAGGGGCCCATAGTCTTCATCAGACTGCCAGAGGGGTCCATGGCAGAACAATGGTTTAAGAACTCCACTCTAGACTGTAAATTTTCCATGAGGAATTTGCTGTGTTTATTACTATATCCCTAGCACAGTGCCTGACTAATAAGGCCTTTAGTATTTTTTGAATGAATGACCAAAGAAAGGTTTTTGGTTTATTTTGTTTGTTGATTAACCCCAGAGCTTACTCTGTGAGTAACTTTGGGTGAGAGAGACTTACCTTCTCTTTCATTCACTTATTTAACCAGTGTCTTAGTTACCTAAACCCGTTTTTGTCGAGTTGATTCCTACTGATAGCGACCCTACAGGACAGAGTAAAATCGTCCCCTAGGGTTTCCAAGGAGCGGCTGGTGGATTCAAACTGCCGACCTTTTGGTTAGCAGCCCAGCTCTTAACCACTGTGTGACCAGGGCTCCTCTTAGTTACCTAGTGCTTCTATAACAGAAATACTACAAGTGGATGGCTTTAACAAACAGAGATGTATTTTCTCACAGTTTACAAGGCCAGAAGTCGATTCAGGGCACCAGCTCTAGGGGAAGACTTTCTCTCTCTGCTCTGGGGGAAGGTTCTTGTCTCTTTTCAGCTTCTATTCCTTGGCAGTCATGGTGACCTTCATGTGACGTGGCGTCTATCTTCCCCCAACTGCCTTCTTAATCTGCTCTTTTATATCCTAAAAGAGATTGACTCAAGACACACCCTACACTAAGCCTGCCACATTAACATAACAAAGAAAACCCATTTCCAAATGGGATTGTAACCACAGGTATAGGGGTTAGAGTTTATAACATGTATTTTGGTGGGACACAGTTCAGTCCATAACAACCAGTATTTATAGAGTGTAGACCATGTGCTAGAAGCTATCTTAGGCTCTTTGGAGTTTGTATGCTAGTAAGGCAGACAGACACTGTATTAGAAAACCTTTTTAGACAGTTAATTGTCTAAAACAGAAACAAGTGCATTTTTACATCTGCTTTACAAAGTTTGAGCTAGGTTTTTTAAAAAGTAAGAGATATGACTTGGTATAAAGAATAGAAAATGTTTTCTACAGAAGGAAAGTGAGTAAGCAAAACAAGAGAGAGAATGTACAAAAACAATTTGCCCGTGAATCAAAAACACCGTGGCACAAGTAGAACACAGCAAGATGTGGTTTACCAGCCTGTACAAAACACACTTGAATGATTTAATTACCTCTAGGCTTGATATAAATCAGTACACGTCATGGAGGGCCCAGAAAAGCAGGCTCAGGCAATTGTAGGTGAATAGTAAATAGGGCCACGATGATGTGATTTTAACCCTTTGATGACCCAATTAATTTCTGCTTCGAATTTTTTGTTGATACCATGTGTTTTCATTAATGGAGGCATGCTGAATCATTAAGTGTGTCTGAATTTTTGGTAGGTAGTATGGATTCTTTTTTTCTTGCCCCCTCCCACAAGCCTACCCTAAGTGTTTAGTGGTACATATAACCCCTTGCTGTTGAGTCTATTCCTACTCATAGTGACCCTACAGGACAGAGAAGAACTGCCCTATAGGATTTCCAAGGAGCGGCTGGTGGATTGGAACTGCCTACCTTTTGGTTAGTAGCCAAGCTGTTAACCACTTTGCCACCAGGGCTCAACAGTGGTACATACGAAGTATCATTAATTATACCCCAGAGTCCCCATGGGGATCTATTGGTACATATGTGTAACAAATAAAAACTTCCATAATTTCTATTTTTCCTTCCAAAAATTCAGACACCTCACGCAATACTCTGTAAAAGCAGTAATTTGCGGCACACACCCATTTCTTTGGTTTCAAACAGTCACAAAGGCCCCTGCCTTGCGGCAGCACTGACTCCGGCAGCTTCCCGAAAAACCCCAGAGGCTGAAAAAGTTCATGGTCACTATTTGTACCGCTGGATAAGAAAGGGTTAACTTCAGAGTCATCAGGGCTGAGTCTGGCACCAAATGCTGCCACTTACTTTGTGACCTTGATAAGTAACTTAACCTCTCTGAGCCTTAGTTTCCTCATCTGCCACTTGAAGATAACCACATAAACTTTATAAAACTGTTGTCAAGATGAAATCAAATAATCTTAACTGGTCTTCTAGGCTCACTCTGCACCCCCACCCCACGCCACCCCTAGGCTCTTTGTTCTCAACCTGGTTGCCAGAAACCAAAACCAAACCAGTTGCCAGGAAGTCAGTTCTGACTCATGATGACCCCATGTGTGTCAGAGTAGAACAGTGCTTTGTAGGGTTTTCAATGACTCATTTTTTGGAAGTAGATCTCCTGGCGTTTATTCTATGGGTAGACTTGAACTTCCAACCTTGCAGTTAGCAACCAAGCACGTTGACTGTTTTGCACCACAAGGGACTTCTTTAGTTGCCAGAGGGTTCTTTTAAACATCTTAAGTTATAAATTCGTCACCAAGAAAAAAAAAATAATGTTGCTGTGGAGTTGATTCCTACTTAAAGTGACCCCATGTGTTAAACAGAGTAGAACTGCTCCATGGATTTTCTTGGCTGTAATCTGTACAGAAGCAGATTGTCAAGCCCTTATTCCATGGTATCACTGGGTGGGTTAGCAGTTGAGCGCAAAACATTTGCGTCGTCTAGAGACCTCAGTTCAAGCCACATCTCTGTTCAAACAGCTCCCCATCACACTTAATAAAAGCCAGCTTCCTTACAATGCCCTGCGTCATCTGCCTGCTCACCTCCGACTTCCCCTCATGCCACTCTCGCCCTTCCTTACTCCACATCAGTCACACAGGTGTCCTTTACTGTCCTTGAACACACCTGGTATGCACCCACCGCAGGACCTTTGTGGTGGTTCTTTCCTCTGCCTAAGAAATTCTTCCCCAAAAAATCCATAAGGGTTACTCGTTCTAGGCATATATGGCTTCCGGAGAGCCCACCCTTTACCACTCATCCAGAATAGCCTCCCCTGCACTCCCTCTCCATCCCCTCACCCTGTTGTGTCACCATCCAACATGATGCTAGGTGTCTTAAGGTTTAGCTGTAGACTCTCTGACTCTCCCCTGAAATGTAAACTTCATCAAGGCAAGGACGTGTTCTGTTTGCTCCCTGCTATGTCCCCAACTCTTAGAACATTGCCTGGCACTTTGTAAGTGCTCAATAAATATTTGTGAAAAAATTAAGTAGATGAAGTGGCTGGCCCAGAAGTTGCTCCTCAGAAGCTGGCCCCTCCCCTTTTCGTGGGAGCCTGCAGACCAAAGGTGCTGCTGACTTCCGCTCTGCTCTGTCTGCTTAGATCATACTTGGGCTCAGTTCTGGGAACTGTGTCTTAAGAAAGACCCTGGATCGCAACCAGGAGCCAGCAGCCAAGGGGGCAGGGCATTGATCCTGATGCTTGAAACTAGGCTCTTGGGTCTGGAGATGATCAGAATCAGAAATAACAGCAGGGCTCTCATCAAATAATTTAAGAGCTGTTGCATGGAATTAAAAATTATCCTTGTTCTGTATGGCCAGAGAGGACAGCTCCAGTGGTAGAAGTGGGGTGCTGTGGTTTAGGGGTCTATGAGTTCTCTTATAAGGATATTCTGGATCACCTAGAGGAACACCTGAGTTTATGTTTACTCCTCTCTTGGCTCCGGGGTGTCTTACGTTCATTGTCACGGGCTAGTGAGAAAACAAATAAACGTGATGCCCCAGGGAAGGCCAAATGACCTCAAGCACACTATAGAGTCAGAAAGGTTTTCAGTTGGTTTAAATAGAGAAAAATCATGAGGAAATGCAGGTAAAGGGGCCTCCAAAGAACCTGTGCTATGGCCTTTGTGCCCTATTAGGTGGTTTTGTTTCAGCAAATTAACATCATCTTTTACATTAAACTAACGTTGATAATGTGAAGGTTATTGGTTTTGTGAGTTTATTTTTCATTTAATCTGTAAATGTGTTAACTGTGAAATAGCCACCGCTGTTGTATGAGAACTGTAACCAATGAGGTTGATACCTAATTTTCTGACTATAATATTTGTCACGTTATGATAAAAATTACTCATAGTCAGTACAATTTAGAAAAACACTGCTTTAGAAAACCTTTAAGAGTTCCTCTGTGATTGTGAAAATCTTGTTGTGTGGCTATTGCTGCAACATTGCCTGGGATGTAGAAATCTTTCACAGATTGGGCATGCGTTAGCAAAATCTAGGTTGTGCTCTCTGCCTGGGCCTGTGGCCTTTTCTTTGGAACTTGAGCCCAATCTTATTACCCAGAGATGAGGAAACCCCATTTCTGTCTGTTCTGACTCATAGTGACCCTGTAGGACAGAGTAGAACTTCCCCATAGGGTTTCCAAGGCTGTAAATCTTTATGGAAGCAGACTGCTCGAGCGGCTGGGGGGTTCAAACCACCGACCCTTCAGTTAACAGCCTTGTGCTTAACCTCTGCACCACCAGGACTCCTTATCCAGAGACAAGAGAGGTTGCTAACTGACCCTCAGTCTAAGTTTAACAAGGTCAGTTTTGTTCTTGTTCACCTCAGAGACGCCCTCTTTTTCCTATGAGTTAACTGGTTCCATCGTTTGAAAGGAAATTTTAAAAACCTGAACACCTGCAGAATTCAAGTTCTATTAAAAAGTAAAAATATAATTTGGAAGTGTGGGCAAGCGGATAGGAAAACTGAAAATAATCTTCCTGCATAACGGCTTGGGTGGCGCAAACAGTTTCCTCTTGCCTACTAACCTAAAGATTGATGGTTTGAACCCACCCAGCAGCGCTGCAGAAAGGCCTTGCAGTAGGCTTCCATAGAGATTGTTGTTGTTAGGAGCCATCGAGTTCGTTACAACTCATAGTGACGCTATAGGACAGAGTAGAACTGCCCCATAGGATTTCTAAGGAACAGCTGGTGGATTTGAACTGCCAACCTTTTGGTTAGCAGCCATCACTCTTAACCACTATGCCACCAGGGCTTACAGCTAAGAAAACCCTATGGAGCAGTTCTACAGTGTAACACATGGGGTTGCCCTGAGCTGAAATCTACTGGACAGCAATGAGTTTGGTTTTTTGTTGTTGTTGTTACCCTGATTATTGTTTTCCTTTTGCAGGTATTTTTCACATTTCTATATCGTCTCTGTGGTGTGGAATGGTTTCCTGCTTTGGTGCCTTATTCAGCCTCTTTTTCTGGGAGCACCTTTTCCGAACTGGCTTCATGGTTTGCTCAGAATTCTTGGGGCTTCCCAGTTCCAAGGTAACAACTTCCCTGGCTAACTACAACCACTGCATCCTGGGTCTGCCCTTTCTGTCTGCAGGGAAGCTGTTCCGGGTGTTTCCAAGCCAGTCTCAGCCTCTTCCCCACTGGGCCTAGCAAGGGGAGGGTGAGAGCAAAACGAGTTTTGCGTGATTCATAGAGGGATGGCCAAGGGGCTGACCCTAAGTCCTTTGCTGAAAAGATGGCAGAGCCAAAAGTTAGCTAGCACTTGGTCTCCTGGCTTCTCCACAGGCGCAGAACTTTGTCTGGGACTGGCTGTTCTCCGTCTGATATTTTTAGTGTTGTTGATAAATTTATAAAGAAGCCTTTACACTCAAGGGAAAAAGCATTAAGATCCCTCAGGTTTGCCTTGAAACATTTATCATTTCTATAGTTCCAACCAAAATCATGTCTCAGAACTCCAGAAATTTGATAGAAAATTACTTTTTGGTAAACATGTAAAAAGGTTTGTTATGCTGTGAGGCTCTGGTTTTATAAGAAAGTTGACTGTAAATAGTTGTTGGCAAAATAGACTTTAAGTTTGCCTCACTCTGCGTCGAATAAAGGATACTTAGAACAATGTTTAAAATAAGGCATTGAGGGTGAAGGATATGAAGTGGCCTAAACTAAGGTCAGGGAGAGTGTGAGGAGCAGAATTAGAAACAAATTGTTCTGGTCCTATCTCTGTCCTTTTTCCAACAGCCAAACCACTGGCTCCCTTAGAGTAATCTTTTTCTGTGTAACCAGAGGAACTTGTTGCAAAAGATGACAATCAGAAGAGAAAGCCCACGCACATCCTTTTTGGGAGGGAAGGATACCTCAGGGAATCAATCGCTCTTCACACTCATGTAAACTATATCTCTTCCTTTTGTTTACTGTGGGGCTGGTTGTGCTATTTGGAGTGTTGGCTGTGAGGGGTTTTATTTGGTTGGTTGGTTGTTTTAATCTATTACCAGAGAGTTAAAGGTAGGTTTTAATTTATTTAAAATGACCAAAACAGGACAATCTAATCTAGGCTGATAGAAGTCAGGGTAGGGGGCTACATTTGGGGTTGTGGGAGGCAGGGAGTGGTAATTGGAAGGGAACACAAAGGGGTGCTGGTCATGTCCTGTTTCTTGATCTGGGTGCTGATTATATGGGTTAGTGTGTTCAAACCGCCAACCTTTCAGCTGGTAGTCGAGCGCTTAACGGTCTGCATCGCCCAGGAACTCCCTGTAAAGATTATTGTTGTTGTATGCCTTACAGCCAAGACAACCCTATGGAACAGTTCTACTCTGTAATACATAGGTTGCCATGAGTTGAAACTGACTCGGCAGCAACAGGTTTGGCCAGGAACCAGAGTGCACAGACCCTTAACAGTGATGTCCTCCTAGCTTGGGAGACTCTCACAGGATAACATAGTCAAGGGACCTGGGTTTGTCCAACCTCTGTCACTAACATACAGTGTAACCTTGAGCCAAATTCCTTGGCTTCTCTTGGCCCATTTCCTCATTGCTAAAAAAAAAAAAACCAAAAACAGGAAGGCATTAAACTAGATGATTTCTAGCGGCCTTTCCTAACTCTAATCTTGCTGGTGAAGAGTTGAACAGGAAGCAGGAGAGCACCGAAGAATAGGAGAAAGGGTCAGCAAAAAGTTGCCTCTGTTTAACAATAGGGAAAAGCATAACTTTCGATTGGTCCTAGCAGAGAGATGCTGAATGTGTTGCATTCTGATTTGTAGGAGGTGAGCTGGCACTGTCTGCATTCTTAGTGTTGGTATTTCTGTGGCTGCACAGCTTGCGAAGACTCTTTGAGTGCTTCTACGTCAGTGTCTTCTCCAATGCCATGATTAATGTCGTGCAGTACTGTTTTGGACTTGTTTACTATGTTCTCATCGGCCTCACTGTGCTGAGCCAAGTGCCAATGGATGGCAGGAATGGTGAGTGGTCACTGTCAGGCCAGGAACTCTGGGTTTGTTAGTTGAGTCACAGGGTGTATGAGGCGCTCGTCAGGCAAAATGCTCCACTAACCATTTTATGAGAGGTTTAAAAGTAGGAGGCAATGCTCATCTACTTTGCCTTTGAGGAGTTTAGACTCTAATAGTAGTTTGTTTGTTTTTTTAAAGTTAACATACCCAAGGACATATACAGTAACCATTACTTCAAAACTTTAGCAGCAAGTAATGCCTTCAATAAAGATAGTAAAGTGCAGAGTATTCAGGAAGCTCCATCTAGAATGAAGAAATAGGGTTTGGGGTTTCCTGAAGTTACTAGAGTTAGTCTGGAAAGGAAGAGAAGCTGGGAAAGAGTTGAACAGGAAGCAGCAGAGCACCCAAGAATAGGAGAAAGGGTCAGCAAAAGGTTGCCTCACCTCGGGTGTCTGGGGTGCCTGGGAAGGGGGATGGGGCTTATGAGGGTGATGGAGGGAAAGCTGTGGTGCAGGTTAAATCATAGAAAATGAGAAAAGAAGGAGGTTGGGCTGGGGTTGTGGTGAACACTTTTAATTTGAAGAGGGAGTGGGGAGCCATTTTTTTGTTCTTTTGTCCTGTGATTGCCCCCATGATAACAAATCTTTCCTTCAAGTGAGGCAGCCTGAGGGGAAAAGAAAATTGTGTCTTAACGTTCTAAACTCTCACTAGCCAGGAAGGGGGAAGCAATATCATGACCTTGGTTTATAAGAAGGAAATGCAGTTTGCTTTTTTTTTTTTTGAAGGGGTGGGTTGTTCTGTTATCTAAAATAATGACTGTCTCTTTTATAAAAAAAAACAATAAATGCTTAATACAAGGAGTCCAGATAATCTGGGTTATTGAAATGAGTTTGTAGTGCCGAGGTAAACATGGCCTTGCAGCCTTGGTATCCATCAGCCCAGACAGGTCTTCCATGACTGTTTTCAAGTCCAAGGCTCTGTGTTTTCTAAAGCAGCCCTGTCTACCCATGTAAACGGAGACTGAGGGCTAGCTATTTCCAACACTGCAGTGAGCTTCCTCCTCAGGTTTGATTTCAGGGTCACGAGTGCCTCTTGAAAGTCCTCTCTCTGTTGCTGTGGTACAATCTAAGATCTCTGGTTTGAGGAATGATTTTAAAATACGATTTATCGACAGTCTTTCTCAATTTGTGAATTATTTATTGGCTCTGACCACTCAGCTCAAATCTTTCTACCTAATTCCCCTGAACTCAGTCTAGTCAATTTTTTCACCCTGGTCTCTCTGCTGTGACATTCACATTTTCAGCTCAGTGTCATGGTTTGAGCTGTCATTTTTGGTGAACAGTTTTCCACTCAGAAGGAACTCTAAAGCACTTTGGTAACCTACTAGTTTTCAATCTATTCGTTTCTTTTGGCATTACATTTATCTTCTGGGGTTTCCTCTGGTGTCTGGACCCCAACTTCTGCCTTCCCTCCTATATAGTCAAGGAAAGGAGCTGAAGCATCTTTCTGGATACTCCCTTCTGAAGATGTTTTTTAATTTGACCCACTTGACCTTCAAGAACTCATCTGGGGTCACTTGGGGTGATAGAAGAAGAACTGGTCTCAATAATTCACTGAGAGAGATCACACTGGGGCATTTACTAATAGCAAAGATAGATATATAGGTTTGGGAGTCAGACAGGCCCAAGTCTGAATTCTGGCTTAATTTAACCTCTTTGAGCCTCCTACTTTTATGTGTAAATTAGGTACACATATTGATTTCACATATTGTTGTGAAAGTGAAAAGAAAGAACAAAAGCAAGAATAAACTGCCCAGATCTTCACAAGTCTCCTTTTTTGAAGTCTAAGGTCAAATGTCACTTCCACCAAGGGTTTTCCTCCAGAAAACTCTTTTCTTCAGAGTACTGTCTCTAGCTGAAATTATCTTGTTTATTGATTTCTTTATTTGTGTCTGCCTCTTGCCACTAGAATGTAAGCTTCATGAGGACAGGAATCTTGCCTGACTTATTCACTGCTCTCTCGCTTGTGTCTACAACAATTCCAGGCTCAATAGATACTCAATTGGCAATTAATTGATAAAGGAATAATTAAATATTATACAGATTTTAAAAAACAGTTACCATCAAGTCTGCTCCGACTCACGGAGAACCCACGTGTAAAAGTAGAACTGTGCTCCATAGGGTTTTCAATACTGATTTTTTTTAAAAGTAGATTGTCAGGCCTTTTTTCTGAGGTACCTCTGGATGGACTCCAACTTCCAACCTATCGTTTGGCAGCCAAGCTGTTAACCCTTTACACCACCCAGGGACTCTGGATTGTCTTTAGTCATTAACTATTATCAACTGTGTTCTATCTCTAGGTACCTGTGTGGAGTAGAATGAGCCATTGGGTCTTTTACTTGAATCAAATAGGGACTCCCTCTTTCTTCCAGGCCCTCGGACTCTTCCCCATTGTCCATGGACAACTTTGTTTCTTCAGTCAAGACCCTGATTAGTCTGACTCCTTCCTGCTAATCTTAGGGAAGTCTTTCATTTGCTTTTCTGACGCTCGGTGGCTTGCTCTTCAGGTCCTTGGATGGCCTGTATTCTTTCCTTCTTCCTGGTAGCTGGAGAAGAAAGAGGAGATGATACTTGGAGTATTTCTTCTCCTGAAACTAAATCTCTCTGACTAGGTTCTTTCTAATGAGAAAAAGATACCATTTTACTTTTCATCTCACAGTTTACATGTATCTTCTTTTTGAAAAGCCCCACCTTTAACCTTTTCCACCAGTGATTTACTTCACCGGCTGGAGCCAGTATAGTCAGCCCTCTGCGTCCACGGTCTCCCTAGCGATGGTTTAGTATGGTATCTCAGGGAGGGTTCTCTTTATAAAGTGTTTTCCAGACAGTAGAATGTAAGAAATAGAACTTAAAACCAGGCTTAGAAATAGAAACACAAAGTAGTCTCAGCACACGAGTATAGATCATGAGAGTAGAAGCCAGAGCTGAACTATGTGCTTGAAGCATTTGAAGGAGCCGGAGAATGTATGGAATTCTCTGCCAGGGGCCACTGAAGCTGCCCACGGCTAGGGAGCATATCTCCTCTGTCCAGAAAGAAGGTGTTCACCCCTCTGTACTTGGGAAGTTACATCAGGATAATTTCCTAGTCATAAGGAACAGAGTAAGTGGGTAATTAGGTTCTACTGCTAAGTGACTGGATGATATTTTAATCACTTGAGCTGAATTTTTGCAGTTGGCTAATAAGATAATTCTTATTTCTGTAGCGTATGTAATAGGGAAGAATCTATTGATGCAAGCACGGTGGTTCCATATCCTCGGAATGCTGATGTTCATCTGGTCATCTGCCCATCAGTATAAGTGCCATGTAATTCTCGGCAATCTCAGGAAAAACAAAGCAGGTGAGATATCTTTTAGAGCCACCGCAAGTGGATTTTAACCCTCAGAATTTAGTTGTCTGTGTTCCTTCATTCTTTTCCTTCCTGCCCAATTAGTAGTCTCATTTATCAAATGGTTGTTTTTGTCAGGACACTTCTCTTGGTCTTGATCTTCCTATCTGTAAAATGAGAGGGTTAACGCTGAAAGCTGTCTCTGGTGCCATCTGGCCTGACAATCCATGATTCTATTCTGTGCCCACATGTTGGGGCCTGCACGGCCCCAATGTGTCTGATCGGCCTGTGAGAGCTAGTGTTACCCTGCTGAGTTAGTATCATTCCAACCAAAGCAAAAAAAGCTTGACTGTTTAGTTAACGTGTGGTGACATATCACAGGTGCAGTTTTTTTCATTAGGCTTTTTGAAATGTTAAAAATGAAATAATAATATGTAACATTTATCAAGTGCTTATTTTATGCTCGGTCCTGTTCTAAGTGCTCTGTATACAGCCTCACAATGCCCACATGTGATGGGTACAATCTTATCTTCATTTTATAGATGACGAAATTGAGGCACAGAGAGATTAAGTAATTTATCTAAAGTTACACAGCTAGTAAATGGCAGAATCAGGATTTGAACTCATACAGTCTGGCTCCAGAGCCTGTGCTCTTAATTACGAGTTTTGAGGATTGCTAGATAAACGGACTTTCCTTTTTTGTGCTTTATTAATAGTTGATAGTGTAACCTAAGCATGTGACTTTTAATATGTAGAAGATTGACAATGGAAGTATGAGACAGGATGGTGGTTTGCACACAAATGTGTGGAACTCTTTTCTAAATAAGAGTTTTTATAAATGATTTGGGGAGTAAAGCGGTAAAACTTTCCAAATTAATGCTAATGAAGTTTTTTTCTCAATTTCAGGAGTGGTCATTCACTGTAACTACAGAATTCCTTTTGGAGACTGGTTTGAATATGTTTCTTCCCCTAACTATTTAGCAGAGCTGATGATCTACATTTCCATGGCCGTCACCTTTGGGTTCCACAACATAACTTGGTGGCTGGTGGTAACATACGTCTTCTTCAGCCAGGCCCTGGCTGCTTTCCTCAGCCACAAATTCTACAAAAGCAAATTTGTCTCCTACCCAAAGCATAGGAAAGCTTTCTTGCCATTTTTGTTTTAAGATAAGCTAAGCCATGAAGAATGTAAACTAGGTGACAGACTTAATTCCTAAGGACAAAGAAGTCTAGAGACCAAAGTACAGTTTCTGTAGAACTGTTTGAAACTCTCTGTTCTGTTTTTATACCCCAAAGTCCTCCCTTAATGAACAAAGCCATCCCCCTTGAGAAAATGAATCTTAAAGTGTCTTCAGAGAAGAAATACTTTTGACACACCTGGGATTGCTGTGTCTGCTTCCAGAGATGCTTTATGAAACAAGCCAGCTGAAGAAAAGTAGATGAGACTCCTCCAAGCCACTTCAAAAGCAAACTAACCTGGATAAACATCATCAAACACACATGCATACACACAAGAAGAGAGAAAATAATCTGGGGCTGTGGTAGTCTGTTAGGGACAAATGAACTGGACTATATAATAAGCAGTCTAGTAGGTGCTCAATAAATGTTTCTTTCATTCCAATAAAAGCAGAATAGTCTTTGAAAATAATAATAGTATATTATTTTACACTGATAGTTTCATGGAAAAATGATTTTATTGATTAGTTTATACTTTCACATATTACCATAAAACAGATCTCCGGTATATATAAACATCAATAGTCATTTCCACTGAAGTCCCGCTCAAATCATAGCCTAACAAAGTTTTGAAGACTTTTTATTTAATACTTCTTTGACATCTCTTTCAAGAGAGAACCAATCTTAGAAGTAAAAGCATCTAAAATTAAAACGTTTTATATTTATGCATAAAAAGCCTTCATGAATGGAACGAACTCAAACTCTGGACTGGATGGTGTTGTAGGCTCATTCGTATGTGGTTATTCAAATTGGATTAATGTCTGCCTGAGTTTATTGTAATTAATAGGATGAATCTGAAGAGATTTAGGCATAAAATTGACCCTTAAAATAGTTTATGTTAAAGAAAATACCAGGCACATCCCATGATTAAATCAAAGGGAAATGAATGCATGGTGTGAAAGAAAACAAAACCTTGAATAACTATACTGTTGGCTGAGCAGCACAGCAAAAGCTGCACCTTCATGCGGCGTAAGAGTTTCTGGCTTATTGGCTGAGGTATTAACTTTATTACTTTTATGCAGATCTTATAGTCAGTATACTAACGTTTTGTACTAATATGTACCATAGTATAGAGGAAGAAGGAGTCCCTGGGTGTTGCAAATGGTTAACACACTCAGCTGCTAACCAGAAGGTTGAAGGTTCAAGTCTACCCAGAGGCACCTTGGAAGAAAGGCCTAGGTGATCTATTACCAAAAAATCAACCATTGAAAACCCTTTGGAGCACAGTTTTACTCTGAACATATGGGGTTACCATGAGTTGGAATCAACTCAACAGCAACTGGTCAACTGGTATTGGGGAAGAAACCTTGTTATAGTAATCAGACACATATCAAATGCACAGTCTAAGACTATCCCCCAACACACATCCATCCATGGAATAGTAAATCAAAGTTGTTAAACACATTTTTTTTAGTCTAACTTCAAATACAGTAAAACTTGTGAAAGCTGGAACCTGTTGTAAGGCAGAAACCTGTCAGAGAAGGAAAACTCAAATATTTTTACTAAATAGAGAGTGATAGAAAAGTGGTGACTACACCCCATCAAAGGTGGAAAACTTGCAAGACCTAGAAAAACAAGGCAGTCTGCCAAGTTCTGGCTTTCACAGGTTTCACTGTGTTTCCGTGTCAGAGCACATTCTAAAGTTACTACAAATTCTGATGTAACATTTTCTCTGCCATGAATCAAATATGACTTAATTAAAATTAATCTGTTGCTCAGTCTGCTCAAATCAATGACATATTCATTTAGGGTTCGTCATCCTCAGGACCAGGACTCGGGAACAAAAGTGTAAAGCATATTGCAGTTAGGTCTTAATTTCCATACAAATGGCATAAATAATGGCATAGATAATTTATTACTACCAAATTATTTGGGGGAAAATTGTATTTTGCTTTAACATGCAGTTTTATACGGAAGTTGGCTAGGGATTTGGCTGATGTTCGGGAACATCAAATAAATCAAACATTAAATAAAATAATGAGCGTTCTCCATGGAAAAACATACCAGGTGCTGTGCAAAAGCCTTCCAGTTTCCCCATTCTAATCCCTGCTGCTTTGCTGTTACTCACACTCTTCCCCTTCTCTTTCTTTCCTTCCCCTTCTTTGTCCAAACATTGCATTTCTAGGTGAAGATCAAAGAGGAAATAATGATGTCATCAAAGGGGTTGAGAACAAAGTAGCGTGGCCTTGGCGAAAGCTTACCCAATGGAGAATGATTGAGAATTGTGTTGTGCTTGCAGTATCAGAATCAGCACTGTTTTCTGTGTTGGTGAAAATATTCCATGTGTGTAAAGGGAGAACACCATAGAGAGCTTGCAGTTTCTTCACATAAATAATCCAGAAATAGCTTGAGGGTGGAGATTCTTGATTTTTATCTTGGTTTAGTTGAATAGCCTTAATCTTTCATTCTCTGTTACCGTTAAACTAGAGGAATTGATACTGAACTACCTCATAACATTCCCTGGATTAACTACTGAGTGTGTAAATGTGCTGAAAAGAGGCTGTTTTTGTTAGGTCTCCAAGTTGTAGGCTCCTCTTATGTATTAACACTTGCTTATAGAGGGCCTAGGCTATTTTGTCTCTGCAAAGCTCTGTTCTGTATTATGTTTTTAATTCAATTAGTGGTTATTGCTAGAATTCCTACCCCCCTCCCACCAAAAAGCCTTTGCAGATATTTTTGTATGCAGTTTAATACTCATTTTAAGAGTGACAGTGAACATTTGCATTAACTGAAATACCTGAAAACTCAAGAACCATTGACGAGTAATATATCTCAAAATGAACTGATATATTAAAGACCTTAAAATAGCGAATCTGCAAGTAGATTTCTTTTTACTCCTATCACCTCTCTAGCCAATTTCTGTCCACTCTTTGACAGTGCTTATCAGAATAATCATTCAACTATTTTTTTAATGCTTTATATTAGTCTAAGCTTCTGAGATTTTTCTAATAAATGGACAAGAAGTATTGGAGGTGGCTGTGATCCATAAATAATGACCTGTATATTGTCTGTTTTAGGGTCATTTTCCTGAAATAGCAATCATCTAGAAAGCCATGTATTTAGGGGGGTGGGGTTAAGGGGGAAACTCAATTATTCAAATAAAAACTGTATTAAAGAGCTACTGTATGCAGATAATTGAGAAAATGTTATAATGGATCTCTTTCAAAAAGACAACACTTGAAGTACATAGAGAATACACATCCACAAAGGAGTTCTTAACAGAAGAACACGTTTCCCTCCTCACTCCAGCCCTCTGGGTAAAACCTCATAGCACATGTGCTGTCTTCATCAGGACTGCACTGGCTTACGCAGCATGCTTCCAAGAATGAGAAAAGGCATCTCTCTAGGAAAAGCCTGTATTAGTTTCCTAGGGTTGCCATAACAGTGTACCACAAATGAGTGGCTTAAAAGAACAGAAGTTTATTGTCTCAGTTCTGGATGCTAGAAGTCCGAATTCAGGATGCCAGTAGTGTGGATTCCTCCTAAGAGCTCTGAGGGAGATTCTGTTCCATTCCCCTCTCCTAACATCTGGTGACAGCTGGTGATCCTTGGCATTCCTTGGCTTGTAATCACTCCAGTCTCTGCCTCCATCTTCACATGCTGTCTTCCCTCTGTGTATCTTCTCTTTTATAAGGACACTACTCATTGGATTAGGATCCCCCCTATTCCAGTATGACCTCGTGTTAACTGATGACATCTTCAAAGACCCTATTTCCAGACAAGGTCACATTCACAGGTATGTGGAAGAGGGGGTTAGGACTTCAACATGTCTTTTGGAGGGACACAGTTCAATCCATAATACAGTCCCATGAGGGCAGGGCATGTGTCTTTGCGGGCACAAAAAGAAAGTTGGTGAAGGGCTGCTGCTCAATAAGCAGAGCTCAGGCTGGATCTCAGCCCCACTTGCCCCCTCAGCTGGTGTCCTTTGTGCAGTGTACAAACTGTACAACCTTCCACAGAGCCCCTGCTGCCTGTGTGTCTGCAGGTTCTGTTCACTCTTGAAAAAACAAGACCCTGTTTCATGGAATCATCTCATTGAGAGAGACCATAAGAATTTAGGGGAAGTAAGTACTCATGCAAAGCGCCTGTCCTCATACAAACAAAAAAGGGAGTGACCTTCAAACAATAGAATGTTCAGATGCTAGAATGCTGGCCCCAAATAGAGGTAATGCTGTTTTCTTCCTGACTACCCGCTCCTGTCTTTCTAGCGCATTTTTCTAGTACTGTGCTCCAATTCCAAGAACCTTTCAACTCTGCTGGGACCTCCAATCTATTGATTTCATCACATTTTCATCATCCTTCACCTCTTGTAAGTCTTAACTCCTTAAAAGAAAATCAGTTTCTGTCAAGTCAGTTCCGACTCATGGAGACCCCATGTGCATTAACCATTTGCACCACCCAGGGACTTATCTCCTTACTCCATGTCATAGTTATCTAGTGCTGCCATAACAGAAATACTACAAGCAGGTGGCTTTAATAAACAGAAATTTATTTTATCACAGTTTAGGAGGCTAGAAGTCCTAATCCAGGGCACTGGCTAGGCTTGCCTTCTCTGTCAGCTGTGGGGGAAGGTCCTTGTCTCTTTCCAGCTTCTGTTCCTTGGTTCTTTGGTGATCTTCATGTGACGCGGCATCTATCTTCCCGCATCTGTGCTTCCTAGCTTTGGTGCCTAATCTGCAATTTTATATCTCAGAAGTGATTGGCTTAAAAAACACCCTACACTGATATGGTCTCATTAGCATAAGAAAGAAAACCCTATTCTCAAATGGGATTACATCCACACATTTAAACCCTTTGCCATCGAGTTGATTCTGACTCACAGCAACCCTATAGGACAGAATAGAACTGCCCCATAGGGTTTCCAAGGAGCAGCTGGTAGCTTCCAACTGCCAGCCTTTCAGTTAGCAGGCGAGCTCTTAACCACTGAGCCACGAGGTCTCCGTCCACACATACAGGGGTTAGGATTTACAACACATATTTTTGAGGGACACAATTAAATCCATAACACCTCTCTTAAATTCCAAGTAAATCATTATAATCATTCGTTTGTATGTATCCTCAACTGTGTTGCACCTTTACCTTTTTATGTTTTCCTACTCATTTAGCAAAATCATTACACTGGTTAAATTCAACTCTTCCTCCTTCATGCCTACACTTATGCAGCTGACCTGTGTCTGGAAAAATACAGCCCACTAACATCTCACTTTAAATTCATTAGCACTAATCTCAAGTGGCGTTTAATGCTACAATCTTACTAAGATTCCCTAATCCATTCATTCTTCTACTTTTCTAACTGACTACATCTTCTCTTCCTCAGGAAGAGAACTTCCACAGGTTCCCACCACCACCTCCACCCACCTGCAGCACTGTGCCCGTGTTCTCTGCCTTCCCTCTTGTTACTTTTAAAGGATACTGTTTTTTAAAAAAGGTAACACCATGATCCTCATGCAAACATGAAATGTACATGGGCCAAAAAATGAATAAAATTTAAAAAAAAAAGGTCGAGAGGAGAGAGGGTTGACATGTTGTGAGGTTGTTAACCAATGTCATAAAACAATATGTGTACTACTGTTTCCTGAGAAACTATTTGTTCTGTAAGCCTTCACCTGAAGTACAATAAAAAAAAAATTAAATAAAATTTTAGTTAAAACTTGCAGAAGATCATAGAATCTTCAACCTTCAAAATAAAGAGATGAAGAGGTAAAAAAAAAAAGGTACACATGCCAAAGATTTAATTTAACTCATTAATTAATGAGGGAACCAGTAAGATGTTAGAACCAGTTCAAAGAAAATCCAAAAAGCAGACACATATATAGGCCATTTTTATGGTGAGGTGTAAGCCACACTGAAGGCTGTAGTCTTTGATCTTCATCAATACAAAAATCCTCACAACTGGACCAGTAAGTAGAGAAAAGATGGAAGTTGGCAAGGATTTCATTTTACTTGGATCCACAATCAACACTCATGGAAGCAGCAGTCAAGAAATCAAATGACATGTTGCATTAGGCAAATCTGCTACAAAAGACTTCTTTAAAGTGTTGAAAAGCAAAGATGTCACTTTGAGGACTAAGGTGTGCCTAACTCAAGCTATGATATTTTCAATCGCCTCATATGCATGCGAAAGCTGGACAATGAATAAGGAAGACAGAAAAAGAATTCATGCCTTTGAATTACAGTGTTGGCAAAGAGTACTGAATATACCATGGACTGCCAGAAAACCAAAAAAACCAAAGCTGCTGCCGTAGGTTGATTCCGACTCACAGCAACCCTCTAGGACAGAGTAGAGCTGCTCCATAGGGTTTCCAAGGGGCGCCTGGTGGATTTGAACTGCCAACCTTTTGATTAGCAGCCATAGCTCTTAACCACTACACCACCAGGGTTTCCTGGGCTGCCAGAAGAACCAACAAATCTGTTATGGAAGAAGTACAGCCGGAATGCTCCTTGGAAGTAATGTGGCGAGACATCGTCTCACTTACTTTGGACATGTTATCAACAGAGACCAGTCCCTGGAGAAAGACATCATGCTTGGTAAAGTAGAGGGTCAGCGAAAAAGAGGAAGACCCTCGACGAGATGGTCTGACACTGTGACTGCAACAATGGGTTCAAACATAGCAATGATTGTGAGGATGGCACAGGACCGGGCAGTGTTCCATTCTGTTGTACACAGGAACCAACTAGGTGGCACTTAACAACAACAATATATAGGCCATCAGACATATATATAGGCAATACAGAAAGGAATGTACTTAATAGATGCACAACTAGCTTCTTTCATATTGGAGGATGAAAATCAGTTGTACCTCCACTAGACAAAATTTAGGACCCCGGCTGGTGCAAATGGTTTGCTCTGAACAAAATTTATTTGCATTCCTATCAGTTGTCTACAATATACAGAGTTGTAAAATAACTGAAGATAACGTAAGGTACAGATAATCAAAGAATGTGTAGTAATAGTTTTTGCTCATTTCAAAGTCATTTACAATTTTTTCCTGACACTGTAAATTAGCTATCTGGATTTCTACTAGACCCTCTACTTGAGCGCTAGATTTAATCCCCTTTTACCAGCTGAAGGACATTGTTTGGCCTTCTCTCTCTCTATTATATCACCAAATGTTTCCCTTTTCTCAACATTCCCATTATCAAGACTAATATCTTTTTAAAACTAACTAACCCCATTTCCTTCACCAGCTATCACCTGATTTCTCTGGTTGCTTGCAGCAAAGCTCCTGGAAGACTTACCTATTTTTTACTAGCTTCAGTTCTTTTCTTCCCACTGCTAAACCCACTCCCATTACTCTTTGGCTGAAAGTCCAAATCAGAGTCCTGGCCGTGTAGATTCTTTCCTTGTCAGTAGCCTCAGGCATTCCTTGGTTTCTTCGCTATCCTCACGTGGTCTCTGTCTTCCCTGGTTTGTGCTTGCCTCTGTGTCTAAACTGATCTTTTTCTAACCTGGAAGTGATTAGGTTTAAGACACAACCTACACTGACATGGCCTTATTAGCATAACAAAGAAAATCCTATTCCCAAATGGAATTATATCCACAGATATAGGGGTCAGGATTTCAACACATATATTGTTGGTATTAGGTGCTGTCGAGTTGGTTCCTACTCAAAGCGACCCCATGTATGACAGAACGAAACATCGCCCGGTCCTGCATTATCCTCACAATTATTGCTATGTTTGAGCCCATTGTTGCAGCCACTGTGTCAATTCATCTCGTTGAGGGTCTTCCTCTTTTTTGCTGACTCTCTACCAAGCATGATGTCCTTCTCCAGGGACTGATCCCTCCTGATAACACGTCCAAAGTATGTGAGACGAAGTCTCGCCATCCTCTTTTCTAAGGAGCATTCTGGCTGTCCTTCTTCCAAGACAGATTTGTTGGTTCTTCTGGCAGTCCATGGTATATTCAGTATTCTTCACCAACACCATAATTCAAAGGCGTCAATTCTTCTTCAATCATCCTTATCAGCTCTGTTGAATCCTTCTGAGGGCTCTGAGAAAGAAATTGTTCCATGCCTGTCTCCTGCTGTCTTGGTTATCTAGTGCTGCTATAGCAGAAATATCACTAGTGGATGGCTTTAACAAAGAGAAATTTCTCTCACAGTCTAGGATGCTATAAGTCCAAATTCAGGGTGCCAGCTCCAGGGGAAGGTTTTCTCTCTTTGTCTGTTCTAGGGGAAGATGCTCATCATCAATCTTCCCTGGTCGAGGAGTTTCTCAGCACGGGAACC
Source organism: Trichechus manatus latirostris (assembly GCF_000243295.1). Classification (NCBI taxonomy): domain Eukaryota; kingdom Metazoa; phylum Chordata; class Mammalia; order Sirenia; family Trichechidae; genus Trichechus; species Trichechus manatus. The sequence goes on along the minus strand of NW_004444037.1, from coordinate 4,820,517 downwards.
CAGAGTCCAAAGGATGCGCTATTCTCCTGCCTCTTATTTCTTGGTGGTATGAGGTCCCATGTCTCTCTGCTCACTTATCTCTTTTATATCTCAAAAGCGATTGATTTAAGACACAGTCTAATCTTGTAGATTGAGTTCTGCCTTATTAACATAACTACCTCTAACCCTGCCTGATTAACATCATAGAGGTAGGATTTACAACACATAGAAAAATAACATCAGATGACAAAATGGTGGACAATCATACAATACTGGGACCCATGGCCTAGCCAAATTGATACACATTTTGGGAGGACACAATTCAATCCATAACACCTACCTTCTGAGTCTGACTGCCAGTGATTCTGCCAGGCTTGCAGCTGCATCTGCCTTCCTCATCACATAGCTGTTCTCCGTTTACAAGTCTGCTCTCCTCTTTTATAAGACATCACTCCACTGGGATTAGGACCTACCCTACTCCACTATAGCCTCATATTAACTGATAATATCTTCAAAGATCCTATTTCCAAACAAGGTCACATTCACAAGTACCAGAGGTTAAGATTCAGCATATCTTTTGTGGGGAACCCAACTCAATCCATAACACCGCATAAATCACTAGTCCTCTGCTTTACTTTACTCTGCTGCAAAATCGTGATAGTATCTACCTTGCAAAGATTGAACACAGTTTATACAGACATGTGTGAAAAGCAATTATTCAATTGTACACTTAGACTACCAAGAAACTAGTAACCATTATGATAAATGAAAAATAAGAAGAAATTCAGTCGAAAGAAATGCTTAGAGATCCATAAGTTTTACAATCTCACCCACCTATTTTAATCAAGTTTCATAAGAGAGATGCAGCATTTGTAGGAAATTGGAATAAATACACTTAGTCTTCGAAACATTCAGATTAAAACCTGTTTGGTAAAAAGGATAATGATTACTCTTTATTATATTTTATTGTGATTTAGGTGAAAGTTTAGAGAGCACATTCGTTTCTCATTGACAGTTAATACACAAATTGTTTTGTGACATTGGTTTCCAATCCCAGAATGTGTCAACATTATACCCTTCTCCACCTGATTCCCTGTCTCCATTTGTCCAGTTTTCCTGTCCCTTCCTGCCTTCTCGTCTTTGCTTTTGGGCTGATGTGCCTATTAGTCTCATATACATGATTAAACTATGAAGCACGACCCTCAAGTGTGTTATTGTTGGCTCTATAGACCTGTCTAATCTTTGGCTGAAGGGTGAAACTCAGGAGTGACTTCAGTACTGAGTTAAAAGGGTGTCTGGGAGCCATACTCTTGGGGTTTCTCTAGTCTCTGTTTCTGTCAGACCAGCAAGCCTGGTCTTTTTTTCTGTGAATTTGAATCTTGTTCTACATTTTTTTCCCGCTTTGTCCGGGACCGTTTATTGTGATCTCTGTCAGAGCAGTCAGTGGTGGTAGCCAGGCACCATCTAGTTGTACTGGACTCAGTCTGGTGGAGGTTTGTGGTAGTTGTGGTCCATTAATTCTTTGGACTAATTTTTCCCTGGTGTCTTTGATCTTCATTCTCCTCTGCTCTCGTTGGGATGGGACCAGTAAATGTATCTTAGATGGCTGCTCAGTGATTACTCTTTAACCTGAAGAGTGTATCTATAATTCTTGCTCCTCCTCTAAACTTAAAAAATCAGTACTCTGAGATTTCTTGCTTTCTGACCCTAGAACGATGACTCTATGACCTGCTATTAATTAGCTAATTCTGACCATGACTTTTTGACATGTAGATTGTGTCAAATCTTTGAGGGTTTGTGTGTGTGTGTATGTGTTTTAAACCCATGCCAGACATATCATGTCATCCAGTAAATTGGAGAGAACTTAACTTCTTTCATTCCGTGTTTATGAAATAGTGAGATAAATTATTTTCATTGCAAAATGTGGTCCATAGTAATGAATGGAAAAAGATGGACTTCATCATGGATTAAGCAGTGTTATATCTCTCCCTCCTATCTAATTGTCATGGCCAAATTGTACTTCCTATCTATCCTTCCCCATTTCCGTCTAAAATTGACTATGGGATTTCCTTCCATGATTTTGGTTTTAAGACATGAAAGCAAACTTTAGATTTCAGGATAATCATGCAAATTGGGTAGAGAGGCAATGAAATATGAATGGATTCCCTTTCTTCTCTCCCATGCACCATAGCCTAAATGCTGAGAGTAAAATCAGAGTATGCCCTGTGTTAGGTGATGGGTGCCTTTCCTGAAAGCGAGCTCGAAAACTTAGAGATGGAAGAGACATACAAATCCATGCTTTTTCTACATAATTTATTAGTCTATTATAAATTTAGTTAAATCCATTTTGAACCTCTCGGTTATAATTTCAGTAAGTAATATCTTTGGTGATTTTGTATCTTCTACATTTATTATTAAATATATCATGGACTGTCAAAAGAACAAACAAATCTGTCTTGGAAGAAGTACAACCAGAATACTCCTTAGAAGCAAGGATGATGAGACTGTGTCTCACATACTTTGGACATGTTATCAGGAGGGACCAGTCCCTGGAGAAGAACATGTTTGGTAGAGAGCCAGTGAAAAAGAGGGAGGCCCTCAAGGAGATGGACTGACATAGTGGCTGCAACAACTGGCTCAAACATAGCAAGGATTGTGAGGATGGCGCAGGATGGGGCAGCGTTTTGTTCTGTTGTACATAGGGTTACTGTGAGTCGGAATGACTTGATAGCACCTAACAACAACAACAGCCACCAGTGAGGAATATGAAGATGATGGCTTTAAATCCTCAAAGTGGTGAAAGCTGAAACCAGCCCTGATTTAGCACTCCTGAGGCCAGCACGTACCCCAGGAAGGAGCTGTGCGGGAACTGAAAGCATTGATCAGTTTAGAATCTGATACTTGGAGCCTAGACTGACAGAGCCTGAGGGTCCGTGGGCTCAGTGTGACACTGGGGCATGCTGGGAAGGCCCCACTCTGGCCCAGACACTGACATGGTGCTGACCCCGATGTGCAGGCTCCCTATTGGGGGCAATGCTTTATCTCTGTTTACATCTTCTGCTAAACAGCTTTGCTGGCTTTCCCCTGAGCTACTTCACGTTCAGCAGCCAGTATTCAGCAGCTGGAAGCCATAAGTCCTCACTGCCTTGTATTCTGAGGTGACTAGGAATCTGGCCAGGAGCTCTTCCTGTGAGAGAGCCCTGGAGTGTGGGCAGCCTACCTCAGAAAATAAGTCAAGCACCTTGCAGGTATGAGGGACACATGGATCCTTTTTAGGTCCCTCTTAAGCACAGCAAAGATCCCTGTATGCATAAGGGGGAGGGTATTGGAGGGGGATGGCCTGGACTTCTGGGTTTTCTGTTATTACTAGTTTGTGAGGGGCCAAACATTTGCACCCTAGGAATGAACTGGGGGGGCACAATAATTGCACCCCAAACGATGTAGGAGGCATCCTGGTTACATAACAATAAGAGAAGCATGTATAGGCAACAGCAGCATGAAAGGAGTGACAAATTCTGTAAGGGGAGGTGTTGAAGAAGGCTTCTGAGAGGCGAGGACTGAACCAGTTTTGGAAGTATGACTAGCAGTTTACAAGTAGGCAATGGAGGAATTACAGACAGGAAGAACAGCCTGAGCAAAAACCTTACTAACCCATGACGTAACATTGTATCTATAGAGACCTTATAGTAGGTTTGCCCACTTTGCCATAGATTGTTTTGGAGGATACATTTCTTGATCAAGTATTTAGTGATAATCTTCTTTAGCTTTCACCAAGTATAGGTTTAATATATGTAAAGTACTCAGGAACAGTGCCTGACACATTGTTAACACCCTTTCTTCAATAGTATAGGGGCTGGATCTCTTAGTCAAACTTCTAATAACTAAGTAGCTCAACTTTTTATAAATGGAAAAATATTCTCGAGCCCAACAAAACATCCCTTTGTTTTCTACTGCCCTCTCCCAAGCCCCATCCTGCAAAAATCTTAAATACTCCATTTAAAAAGCCAAACGTTTTTAGAGGCCATTCTAAAATAATTGCCACACAAAACATATGCATCCAAAGCAGAAAGGCGTTCCAGGACAAGGGCAATGTTAGACTTGTTTGGACTGGGAGTTGATTACAGGCAAGCAAACAATACCTAAAACAATGCTTGAAAAATTTTGTCAGTTATTTCTGAAATCCCATGTCAGTTTGTTTTTGTTTTTATAATCGCAATTTGGCCCCCTAAGACATTTCACCTCAGTAGATCTCCGCGTCGGGGGTGGCACTGAGAACCCGAGAGGGAGTGCCAAGCCCGGCCAGGTGTGGAGGATCTCCCAACAAGTGCCATGTAACGAGTGGCGCTCAAACTATTCTGACATTTAGGAAAGGATAAGAGTAGAGCAAGGTCAGTCTGGATGTTAGGGCAGAAGGCTCAGGAGGAAGGAGAAGTAAAAAGCCGTGCAGTCCTGGGACGGTGGGGCATAGAGAGATGAAGAGGGTACCGGGTATGGCACGGGAAAGATGCCGGAGAGAGGAAGGCCACGTGGCACCCGGTACAGCCTGGGGCGCCCCGCTCAATGGTAAGAGGGCGCGAGCCGCACCCCAACCTGCGCGAGGACGTCACGACGCCGAGGCGGACGCCGGGCCAATGGGAGGCCGTCAACGGCAGGGGGCGGGGCCCGAGGAGTCGGCGCTGGGCTGCGCGGAGACAGTTGGTCGAGTTCTGTGGGGCCGCCGTCTGGGAGGAAGAGAACTGAGTGGGTGGCCGCGGCCTGCCTCTAAGCCTCGCGCCGCCGCTTCCACCCTCCGCATGGCGCCGATTCCTCTCTAATCGGCGGTGGCGTGTGCTGGACACGAGGGCCGTGCCGCGGTAGGCGGCTGCGGGTCGAGACTTCCAGTCGCCGGCACTTCCTCCTGCTGCGCCCTTGGGCGGCGGTCTCGGCGGGCGGGATGGCGGCGGCCCAGGGGAACGGCCGCGCATCTGCGGCCCGGCTGCTTCTGCTCCTGCTGGTTCCGCTGCTGTGGGCCCCGGCTGGGGTGCGGGCCGTCGTCGACGAAGACCTTAGCCACCGGAACAAGGAACCGGCGGCGCCTGCTCAGCAGCTGCAGCAGCAGCCCGCGGCAGTGCAAGGCCCCGAGCCGGCTCGGGCCGAGGTGCGCTGGAAGGGCCGCGGCGGGCGGGACTTGGGGAGGGCGAGGCTGCGGAGCCTTCTGTGCCGGGTACCAGGCTTGCTCTGCGGAGAGCGCCTCACCCGGCCGCCGGCTGGGGGAGGGGAGGCCGGCCCCCTTCTTTCCGGAGTGCTGCGTTCCCTAGTGCAGTCTTCCCTGTCACGCCTGGACTCGCCTAGCTCCTTACCGGAAAAGGGAACGCTCAGGCGGGAGCCTATTGCAAACCTTTACGTTCCGAAGGACAAAGATGCTGCTGAAGAAAGGGCATCTTATTGATCAGATGTAGCGTAGAGTAAGGGGAGATACTTACCCTAAGTACAAAGTTTTTACCAGGGGGAACTGGGAGTCAGTTTTTATTCCCTGGGGTAGTAACATTGGCCCTTTCACTCATGGAACAGCTTATCCCAAACTGCTTACCCAAATTAAGCTTTGCTTGGCCTGCGATTTTTGCTAATTATATATGGCTTATGAACCGTGACTTCCACTTTTTAAAAAACGTGTTTTGGCTAGCAGGTAGTAACCCTTAGGGACGCAGAGAAATAATCAGTCTTTGGCAGTACAGAGGGTTGCAGCAGCGTGGGGTGCTAAAACTGTAAGTATAGAAAAACCCTGTATTTTTGGCCTTCACGAAATACATGTAAATTCTTAATTTGTGTTAATAGATCACTCTGCCTATTCGCGTGTGCTCAGAACCTTGGCAGCATTTTTAAATTTCTTCCTCTAGCAGTCCTGTGTTTCGCTGATACCAATTCCCAAATTCAGGCGCTCGTTAGTCTCTAACAACAACCGCAAGTAGGGACCAGATTGGCGCTCCTCTGTCTCCCCCACTAGTTTCTGCCTATTGCCAGCTAACTAATCTTCATAAACATTGAATTCTACCAGTTCACTTCTCAGAAATCTTGAATGATTTGCCACTGCTTACAGATTTCAGTCCAGCCTCTTTAGCTGGGTGTTCAGGTTTCTTAATGATCGGGCCCCAGCCAGCCTCCAGTCTTCAGCCGTAATGTTGCATGAATGTTGTTAGATTCCCTCGAGTCGGTTCCAGTCCATACCGACCCCATGTACAACAGAACATATGCTGTACTCAAACCAAAATATGCTTTAACCCCTTCTTGGGACATGCCATGTGCTCTCTTGCTGGTCTCTGCCTAAAAAAGACCTCCCTGATTTAAAAAAAAAAAAAAAGATCTTGCAGCCCCACTGGTCAGAATCTTCCCACTCTTTAAGAACTTTAAGGCAGATACCTCCTTTGAGCAAAATCGTCCCTAAAATTTCCTGATTAAAAGTGATTTCTCACTCTTCTGATTAACATGACTTTTCATTTATCCGTATCATTGCATACTGTCTTGTTAGGCTTTTCCAGTTCTCTTTTTTTGTCTGTGTGTGTGTAGGACCAGTGGATGGAAATTCCAGAGAGGTGTATTTTGGTTTCACTAAGAAGTTTCTAAGAATTAGAGCTGTCCCAAATGTAGTAGTCGTTCTTGAGAAATAAATTATCATTACTGGAGGCGCTCAGGCAAAAGTTGTATAACCTACCACCCATAAGGAGTGATATGAGGAGATTTCTGTACAGGAAGGAAGCTAGGATTTAAAGTTATTGTGAAATTACAATAACGTGAGCCCATTAAACTGGTACAGCAGGTACCGTTTTCCTTTTATAAATGAGGAAATCTAGGTTTGGAAAAAGTGATGGCTCAATCAGTGTCACAGAGCTAGAAGCTAGTACTCAGCAGGACCAGAATTAGAACCCGATCTCTTGTGCCCTAGACAGGTTCTCTTACTGTGTCATACCGGAACTCTTAACCTATTTTATTTAATTCAGTAATTGATTTTAATGGTTTGATTAATTGAGTAAATGATTTGACTAGATAGTATGCTGATAAAGGTCTTTTATCCTGATGGCTAGCTTTCCCTTCCTCCCTTTTTGGGGGCTCTTAACATTTTATTTAAGGAACCCTGGTGGCGAAGTGGTTAAGAGCTCAGCTGCTAACCAAAAAGTTGACAGTTCAAATCCAGCAGCCGCTCCTTGGAAACCCCATAGGGCAGTTCTGCGCTGTCCTGTAGAGTTGCTGTGACTCGGAATTGACTCGAGGGCAACAGGTTTCAGGTGGTGCAGTGGTTAAGTGCTCTGCTGCTAACCAAAAGATCATAGGTTCAAACCCACCAGCCGCTCCTTGGGAGAAAGATGTGACAGACTGCTTCCATAAAATTACTTCCTAGGAAACCCTTTGGGGCAGTTCTGCTCTGTCCTGTAAGGTTGCTGTGAGTTGGAATTGACTCCATGGAAACACGTTTAACATTTTGTTTACATACCTTGTGGTGTGGGCATTATGAGTTCCACAACGGGTTTTTTTTTTTTTTTTTTTGTGACATGTTCACACATACACATCCTGCTGCCTTGGGTTCTAGTAATTTGTATACATGCTTTATCTCCCCTGCTAGCTTTTGAATGTCTTGAGAGCATGGCAAAAGTCACTTTCATACAACCATACCCATTCTTGGCATTTATTAAGTGCTTTCCTGAATGAAGTATTTCAATCTCAAGTTTGTATCAGTTTTTAAATGCCTTTATGGAAAAACTGTAAAATAAACTCAAACAGAAAAAAACTAAGTTTTTAAAAATAGTGCTTATCCAACTTTTTTCCTTTAGTTGCTAACAGAGTTTTACTGGAGGAAATATATCCACTAATGGATTGGTGTTAGTTTAAGAAAATTAAGTTTCAACTGATTATATAACTCGTTAATTCTAGAACTCTTGTTAAGATGTTTTAAAAAAGAAAAGGTCAAAAGCATTTGAGCTAATGAGTTATAAATGTCTCATGATAACAAAGGCATGTAGTGCAGATCAGATCAAGAGGTGTGTTTAAGAATTGTAAATATTATAAAGTGATGAGAAGCAAGGGTCATTAGTCCACTGGTGGTTGGGAACCGGGTGAATGGGCTTTCCTGTCTCTTCCCCTCTGCTTGCCTTGGTCCTCCACAGCCATGTGGGGCTCACATCCGCACTTCCCTGCTTGTCACTCCTGGGCTCAGCTGACCCTGTGTGCTATTTCCGCTTCTGAAATTGAACTGAAATGCTTATTCATGAAATAATATTCCTTTTTTTCCTCTCTCTCTCTCTTTTTTATTGTGCTTTAAGTAAAAGTTTACAGTGCAAGTTAGTTTCTCATATAAAAATTTATACACACATTGTTATGACCCTGGTTGCTCCCCCTATAATGTGACAGCACACTTCTTATTGCACCCCGGATTTCCTGTGCTGTTCAACCAGCTCCTGTCCCTTTCTGCCTTCTTATCTTGCCTCTGGACAGGAGCTGCCCATTTAGTCTCAAGTATCTGCTTGAGCTAAGAAGCACTCACTTTACAAGTATAATTTTGTGTCGTATAGTCCAGTCTAATCATTATCTGAAGAGTTGGCTTCGGGAATGGTTTCAGTTCTGGGCTAACAGAGTTCGGGAGCCATGTCTTCTGGGGTCTCTTCAGTCTCATTCAGACCATTAAGTCTTGTCTTTTTGTTAGAATTTGAGTTCTGCACCCCACTTTTCTCCTGCCCCATCGGAGACTCTGTGTTGTGTTCCCTGTCAGGGCGGTCATTGGTGGTAGCCAGGCACCATCTAGTTCTTCTGGTCTCAGACTGATGGAGTCTTTGATTTAGGTGGCCCTTTCAGTCTCTTGGGCTAATATTTTCCTTGTGTCTTTGGTAGTCTTCATTCGCCTTTGCTCCAGGTGGATTGGGACCAATTGATGCATCTTAAATGACCGCTCACTAGCTTTTAAGACCCCAGATGCCACTCACCAAAGTGAGATGCAGAACATTTTCTTAATAAATTTTGTTATACCAGTTGACCTAGATGTCCCCTGAAACCATAGTCCTCAGAACCCACTCTCCTGCTGCTCTGTCCTTTGAAATGTTTGGTTGTATTCAGGAAACTTCTTAGCTTTTGTTTTAGTCCAGTTGTGCTAACTTCTCCTGTATTGTGTGTTGTCCTTCCCTTCTCCTAAGATAATTCTTATCTACTATCTATTTAGGGAATACCCCTCTCCCTCCTTCCCCACCCTTGTAACCATCAAACAATATTTTCTTCTGTGTTTAAACCTTTTCTTGAGTTCTTATAATAGTGGTCTTATACAATATTTGCTCTTTGGTGTCTGACTAATTTTACTCAGCAGAATGCCTTCCAGATTCCTCCATGTATGAGATGTTTCGCAGATTCGTCATTGTTCTTTATCATTGTGTAGTTTTCCATTGTGTGAATATACCATAATTTGTTTAGCCATTCATCCGTCGAATGGCACCTAGTTTGTTACCATCTTTTTGCTATTGTGAACAGTGCTGCAGTGAACATGGGTGTGCATATATCTATTCGTGTGATGGCTCTTATTTCTCTAGGATATAGTCAAAGGAGTGGGATTGCTGGATTGTATGGTACTTCTATTTCTAGCTTTTTAAGGAAGCACCAAATCGATTTCCAAAGCGGTTGTACCATTTTACATTCTTACCAACAGTGTATAAGTGTTCCAGTCTCTCCACAACCTCTCCAGCATTTATTATTTTGTGTTTTTTTGAATTAATGCTAGCCTTGTTGGGGTGAGATGGTATCTCATTGTGGTTTTGATTTGCATTTCTCTAATAGCTAATGATAGTGAGCATTTTCTTTGCCCATTTTTTAATTTGCAGTATTTTGTAGATTTTAGAGATTGAATGCTCATTGGATTTGTCATAGCCAAAAATTTTTTCCCAGTCTGTAGGTTGTCTTTTTACTCTTCTCGTGAAGTCTTTTGATGAGTATAAGTTTTTGATTTTTAGGCGCTCCCATTTATCTGGTCTCTCTTCTGGTGCTTGTGTGTTGTTACTTAAGGTTCGTATTGTGTTTATGCCATGTATTAGGGCTCCTAGCATTGTCCCTATTTTTCCTTCCATGATCTTTATCGTTTTTGATTTTATATTTAAGTCTTTGATCCATTTTGAGTTAGTTTTTGTGCATGGTGTGAGGTATGGGTC
>NW_004444037.1:4808542-4810013 GCF_000243295.1 Trichechus manatus latirostris | reverse complement strand
GTAGGGTTAATGTTTTGATTATGGCCCTTTCTTTTAGGATGTGTGCATTTATTGCTATAAACTGACCTCTAAGCACTGCTTTTGCTGTGTCCCAAAGGTTCTGGTAGGATGTGTTTTCATTCTCGTTTGATTTTATGAATTTCTCTATTCCATCCTTAATTTCTTTTATAACCCAGTAGTTTTTGAGCAAGATGTTCAGTTTCCATGAGTTTGATTTTTTTTCCTTTTTCTGTTGTTGATTTCTACTTTTATGGCTTTATTTTCAGAAAAGATGCTTTATAATATTTCGATGCTTTGGATTTTGTTAAGGCTTTCTTTATGGCCTAATATGTGATCTATTCAGGAAAATATTTCATCTGCATTGGAAAAGAAACTATACTTGGCTGCTGTTGGGTGAAGTGTTTGGTATATGTCTGTGAGATCAAGTTGGTTGATTGTAGCATTTAGCTATTCCGTGTCTGGAGCTTCTTTCTGGATTTTCTGTCCTTCACCGAAAGTGGTGTGTTGAAGTCTCCTACTACTATTGTGGAGCTGTCTATCCCTCTTTTCAGTGGTGTAGAGTTTGTTATATGTATTTTGGAGCCCTGTCATTGGGTGGGTAAATATTTATTATAGTTATGTCCTCCTGCTGTATTTACCGTTTGATCATTATATAGTTTCCTTCCTTTTCCTTTGTGGTGGATTTTACTTTAAAGTTTATTTTGTCAGAGATTAATATTGCCTCTCCTGATCTTTTTTGAGTGTTATTTGCTTGATATATTTTTTTCCATCCTTTGAGTTTTAGTTTGTGTTTAAGTCTAAGGTGTGTGTCTTGTAGGCATCACATAGATGGATCGTGTTTTTTTATCAAATCTTCCACTTTTTCTCTTTATTGGTGCATTTAGTCCATTTACGTTCAGTGTAGTTATTGATAGGTATGAGTTATAGGGCTGTCATTTTGATGTCTTTTTTTGTGTGTTCAGTTTCTTTGTTCCACTTAATTTTCTGTGCTGAGTCATTTTTCTTTACGTATTTTCTTTTCATCTTTTTCATTGTTGTTGATTTTGTGTTTGCTGAGTCTTTATATTTTCTAGTTTTTTATTTTGACTTGTAGGATTGTTAGTTTCCTTTGGGGTTCCCTTAATATTACCCCTATTTTTCTAAGTTTATACCAGTCTTTTATTTCTTTATATCACCTTGACTTCCTCTCCATATGCAAGGTCTATGTCTACATTTTTTAAGTCCTTCTTTTTTGTTGTAATATTGTCATCTTTAACATATTGACATCTGTTTCCCTATTTTCAGTGTTTTAGCTTTGATTTATTTTTGTGACTTCCCTGTCTGGGTTGATGTCTGGTTGCTCTGTCCTTTGTTCTAGTCTTGGGGTGTTATGTGATGTTACTGATTTTCTAATCGGAGGACTCCCTTTAGTATTTCTTGTAATTTTGGTTTGGTTTTTGCAAATTCCCTAAACTTCTGTTTATCTGGAAAT
>NW_004444037.1:4806662-4808442 GCF_000243295.1 Trichechus manatus latirostris | reverse complement strand
AGGTATGGGTCTTGTTTCAGTTCTTTGCAGATGGATATGCAGTTATGCCAGCACCATTTGTTAAAGAGACTGTCTTTTCCCCAGTTAACAGACTTTGGGCCTTTGTCAAATATCAGCTGCTCATAGGTGGATGGATTTATGTCTGGATTCTCAGTTCTATTCCATTGGTCTATGTATCTGTTGTAGTACCAGTACCAGGCTGTTTTGACTACCGTGGTGGTATAATAGATTCTAAAATCAGGTAGTGTGAGGCCTCCCACTTTGTTCTTCTTGAGTAATGCTTTACTTATTCGGAGCCTCTTCCCTTTCCATATCAAATTGGTGATTTGTTTCTCCATCTCATTAAAAAATGCCGGTGGAATTTGGATCAGATTGCATTGTATCTGTAGATCTCTTTGGGTAGAACTGACATTTTCACAATGTTGAGTCTTCCTATCCGTGAATAAGGTATGTTTTTCCACTTATGCAGGTGTCCTTTGGTTTCTTGCAGTAGTGTCTTGTAGTTTTCATTGTATAGATCGTTACGTCTCTGGTTAGATTTATTCGTAAGTATTTTATCTTCTTGGGGGCTATTGTAAATGGTATTGATTTGGTGATTTCCTCTTAGAGGTTCTCTCTGTTGCTGTAAAGGAATCCAACTGATTTTTGTATGTTTATCTAGTATCCTGATACTTTGCTGAAGTTTTCTATTAGTTCCAGTAGTTTTCTTGTGGATTCTTTGGGGTTTTCTGTGTATACCATCATATCATCTGCAAATAGATATACTTTGACTTCTTCCCTACCAATTTGGATGCCCTTTATTTCTTTTTCTAGCCTAATTGCGCTGGCTAGGACTTCCAGCACAATGTTGAATAAGAGTGGTGATAAAGGGCATCCTTGTCTGGTTTCCGTTCTCAAGGGGAATGCTTTCAAAGTCTTTCCATTTAGGATGATGTTGGCTGTTGGCTTTGTATAAATGTCCTTAATTGTACTGAGGAATTTCCCTTCTATTTCTATTTTGTTGAGAGTTTTTATCATGAATGGGTGTTGGACTTTGTCAAATGCCTTTTCTGCATTGATTGATCAGATCATGTGGTTCTTTTGTTTTATTTATGTGATGGATTACATGGATTGTTTTCCTAATGTTGAAGCATCCCTACATACCTGTTATAAATCTCACTTGATCTTGGTGAATTATTTTTTTGATACGTTGCTGAATTCTGTTGGCTAGAATTTTGTTGAGGGTTTTTGCGTCAGTGTTCATGAGGGCTGTTGGTCTGTAATTTTCTTTTTTGGTGGTGTCTTTACCTGGTTTTGGTATCAGGGTCATGCTGGTTTCATAGAATGAGTTTTGGAGTATTCCGTCCTTTTCTATGCTCTGAAATACCTTTAGTAGTAGTGGTGTTAACTCTTCATTGAAAGTTTGGTAGAATTCTCCAGTGAAGCCATCCGGGCCAGGGCTTTTTTTTGTTGGGAGTTTTTGAATTACCTTTTCATTCTCTTCTTTTGTTATGGGTTTATTTAGTTGTTCTACCTCTGTTTGTGTTAGTTTAGGTAGCTAGTGAGTTTCTAGAAATTTGTCCATTTCCTCTATGTTTTCAGATTTGTCAGAGTACAATTTTTCATAGTATTCTGTTATGATCTTTTAATTTCTGTTGTGATATCACCCATCTCATTTCTTATACAGGTTATGTGCTTCCTCTCCTGTTTTTCTTTTGTCAGTTTGGCCAGTGGTTTATCAATTTTGTTGATCTTTTCAGAGAACCAGCTTTTGGTCTTGTTAACTCTTTCGGTGGTTTTT
>NW_004444037.1:4799281-4806562 GCF_000243295.1 Trichechus manatus latirostris | reverse complement strand
CCCTAATTTCACCATCATATTTGAGAGACAGTTTTGCTGGATATATAATTCTTGGCTGGTAGTTTTTTTTCTTAAAGGCTTTATATATGTCATCCCATTGCCTTCTTGCCTGTGTGGTTTCTGCGGAGTAGTTTGAGCTTATTCTTATTGTCTCTCCTTTGTAGATGACTGTTTGTTTATCCCTAGCTGCTCTTAAAATTCCCGCTTCATCTTTGGTTTTGGCAAGTTTGATTATAATATGTATTGGTGCCTTTCTTTTGGGATCTACCTTACGTGAGGGTCGATGAGCATCTTGGATAGATATCTTGTCATCTTTCACGATATCAGGGAAGTTTTCTGCCAACAAATCTTCAGCAATTCTTTCTGTATTTTCTGTTTCCCCCCTGTTCTGATACTCCAATCACTTGTAGGTTATTCCTCTTGATAGGGTCCCACATAATTCTTAGGGTTTCTTCATTTTTTTTAATCCTTTTATCTGATTTTTCTTCAAATAAGTTGGTGTCAAGTACTTTAGCTTCAGTCTCTCTAATTCAGACTTCCATTGCCTCAGTTCAGCTCCTGTGACTTTCTATTGAGTTGTCTAATTCTGAAATTTTATTGTTAGTCTTCTGGTTTCCTGATTGCTGTCTGTCTGTGGATTCTTGCAGCCTGTTAAATTTGTCATTATGCTTTTCTCTAATCTTTTTAATTTCCTCTATTGCGTGTTCTGCATTTTGCTTAATTTCCTTCCTAGTTTGTTGAAGAGTTCTGTATATTAATCTTTTGTATTCGGCCTTCAGAAATTCCAAGAAATTTTCCTCTTCTGGAAAATGTCTAGATTTTTTTTTGGGGGGGGGAGCTTGCTGAAGCCATCATGGATTGCCTGTTTATGTGATTTGATATTGATTGTTGTCTCCGAGCCATCAATAAGTTATTACATTTATTTATTGTATGTTTGCTTACTGTGTCCTAGCTTCTTGTTTTGTTTTGATATGCCCAAATAGTGGGTTCGTATGAGCTGGTTTGATTATTGGCACCTTTGAAGCTCTAATGTCCTTTCACCAGGTGGTTAGATTTGTTGCTAAGTATGTAAGCTCAGGAGTCTGCCCACTCCTCCTGTATGGATTGAGCTCAGGTGCCCAGGTAGATAGCCACCAAGCATGTGGTGTAGTCTTTCACCTACAGTCCTAGACATGCATGGTTGATTGGTGTAGGCACAGGCATCTGGCTGCAGCAGGGGGCACACTCTGAGCAAGGAAGGGGGCTGACAGCCACCCCCATGTATCCAGGAGTAAGACGTGTCTTTGTTCCCTGGAGCGCATTGGTGGGTGGGTTTTGCAGCTCGAGTTTGAGCACCCAGTGCTGTTGGCTGTAAGGACTGGGTGGTACCTCTTATTCTTGGACCTCTGTCACAGGTGGCTAGGTGTCACGGGTAGAGCCACCAGTCCTCAGGCCCCGGATGTGGGTAGGTGAAGACCCTGCTTAATGGGTAGAGCAGTGTCAAGTGTCACGAACCTGCCAGTTCACAGCTGAAACACTTGAAGTTAGACTTCAGCTATATACTCTGTTGTCCTGTGGTAATGATGGCCTATGCTGTTAAAATGGGCCCACACAAGACTCTTTAGGGGGAAAGGCACCCAAAGTCCGTGAATCCCTTACGCCTGTGCCTAGGCAAAGGACCTGTACCTACCCTGTGTTCCTGGCCTAGGGGAGCTGGCAGTTTATTTTTTCCCCTGTTTGTTAATTTGTTCACTCTCCAAGGCCAGGAGAGTGTCGCAGGGTGTGTGACGGATCCTACTTATGGCCCCGGGGACTCGGCAATTTTTTTAGCCGGTCCTGGACACAGTGCAGAGCAGGCAGCGGGGAGGTAAATGGGAGAGAGGTTTTTCCCTAATGGGGTTGTTTTCGATCCGTGCGTCAGGCCATGCACATGTACTTATCTTTTGCTGATCTAGGGCTGCTTCTCACTGGTTCTGGGTGGCCGAGTAGCCTCTCTGCAGCTGGGTCTCTCCCGGTGCGGAATATGCCTCCCGAGCACCGCTGCTTGCCTGCCTCACCGCTCACCCATGAGCTGATCAGGTTTGAAGGGCTCAGGCTTTGCCGGGTCAGGTCTGGCAACTTCTCGCTGGTTCTGAACTGTCTCTCCCTTCCTCTGCCACTTAGTCTGGTTCCTCAACTTCCCTTTGATGTTCAGGGCTCCTAGATTGTAATGTATAATCTATTCAGTTGTGTTTTTTTGGGTCTTTGTTGTTAGAGGAGACACCAGAAGCATCTGACTACCCTTTTAGATAGCTAGAAAAAATCTTCCATACAAAATATGGCTACAGTGGTAGAAACAGTAATAATATGATTATTTAAATCAGATTTAATATGATTTTTGCCTTTTAATATTTTGGTATGTTCTCAATGTTTTTTTTTAGATAGGAATTTATTCTGATATCTATATAGTAGCAGAATCTTATTAGTCTTTTTAAAATTGTATTCTCATGTAACTTTGATATGGCTCAGATAATTTTTCTTCTATCTGTAGTATGTTGAAAGAGGTTTTTCTTTCACTTGTTTTTCTTAAGTGTCATTTGCTTGCCTTATTTGTCTGCTTGGTAGAGGTAAGAAATGATCCAAGTACATTGTAATAGCCGTATAAGCAAGAGTTCAGCATTGTTAATTATCCGAAAGTTTCAAGTTGCTGATTTGCTTCGCAGCTGCATGCAGTAGATCTTTTAAAAGGGTATGACATTTAAATTTAACCTTTTTATGCCATTGTGTAAGAGTGGACTTCTGAAAATGGAGGGGAAAAAAGTCCCTCTTCATTGGTATGCGTTCAAGTTCAAGATATAAAAATGTAGCTGTATCTTAATAGGGTGCTTTAAAGAGAGATAACTGAGCTTCTAACTGGAAAGAATATGATTGAATGAATGTCTGAATCTCTCAGATGTCTTAGGGGTGGGGGAGAGGTAGAAAAGGGGAGAAAGTAAAGGCCGTTTGATTTAAAAGCAGGTGGGGACACGGGACCCTGCTGGGTTCAGAACAGGAAGGAGGTCCGTAGTCACACATAATAAGATGTTAAAAGTAAATCAAGGGAACTGGACATAATAGTGGACATTGTCTTATCTATGGAACACAGGAAGGGTCAGGCAGACACGTGGCATGGACTCAGCAGGGTCAGCAGGGGCTGCTCAGCATACTAAACTTTAGAACCAGTTAGATTCTTGGTTCTAAACTTTAGATTCCAGGAACTAGGAATGAGGTTAAGTATTCTTTGTAATTTCCGTGTAAATCACTATATTTCCTTTTCTCCTAATTTTCTATGACATACACCTCTAAATTCCTGAGTCCTTTTTGATCTGAACCTGTCTGGTGAGACGAGGGGAGGGTAAGAAAGGGGAAGGAGAATTTTGGCTTGGGTTGGGGCAGAGGAAGGTGGAAAAGCGTGTAGTTCGCTATCCAACGCACAGCGGCGGCAGTGAGCATCATTGCTTTTAAGTAAGAATGGAAAAATGTATGCTGGAGGATTTGGGTAATTGGCAAAGAAATACAAAAACAAAAGGGAGACAATCTGGGTAATTACTAGGTCAAAGAATGAATATTTTTAAAGCTCTAGGTACATTTGCTATATTACTTTCCAGAAAAGTTTTTATCAGTTCATGTAACTACCGACAATATATGGATACCTATATTATTGTGTCCTCCTAGCACTCAGTATTTCAAGATAACTTTTGTTTAATTTTTTTCTGATTATGTGATCATTTCAGAAACTACAGAAAATACAAAATTTTGTATAAAGAAAATAAGTTATCCATCATTTATTCACCCAGGAATGGAGAGTGATGTATACACATTTACATATAAATATACATAAACATTTTTAAGAGCATCAGGGTCATTATATATATATATTTCATGGTATCACTGCTATTGCTGTCACATGATTTATTCATGCTCTAATTTGTGGAAATGTAAGTTTTTAAGGTTTTTCTATTTTAAGTAATGCTTCCATAAACATCTGTGCATATAAATCTTTGTATCTTTGATAATACACTTATGCTAATACTGGGACAGAGGGCATGGACATTTTTAAAACTTTTAATGCATATTGACAAATTCCCTCTAGATAGATTGTATTTGTTTACACTGTAGTTAGCAGTGGGTTAGACTGTAGCTTTATGGTATCTTTGCCAACATTGAATACTATTATAACAGTTGTCGTTAGTTGCCATTAAGTTGATTCCAACTCGTGACCCCATTAGATAATATACAACAAATCTGGAAACCTTGCAGTTGAAATGATACTTTTTCTTCTTTATTGAAAATTTTAATGTTTCTTGGCTGTTTGTGTTTTGCCTTGTGAGTCATTGCTTCATATCCTATATAAATCAGTATGATGTTTTTCTTATTGATTTGTAAAGATTCTTTATATAAGGTGTCTTAGTTTGCTAGTGCTCCTATAACAAAAGATACCACCAGTGGGTGGCTTTAAAGAACAGAAGTTTATTTTCTCACAGTTCTGGAGGCTAAAAATCTGAATTCAGGGCATCAGATCCAGGGGAAGGTCCTTTGTTTCTTTCAGCTTCTTGTAGCTGCTAGCAGTTCTTGGTGTTCCTGGGCTTGTACAGTCGTTTGCCCCTGTCTTCACATGTCTTCTTTCCCCTGTGTGCCTCTGTTTATTTCTGCTCTTTTTTAAAGACACTACTCAGAAGGGATTAGGTTTAGGACCTACTTTACTCTGGTATGAGCTCATTAATATAACAAAGAAAACCCCTATTTCCAAACAAGGGTCATATTTCAAGGTAGAGGGGTTATGACTTAACATAACTTTTTTTGGGAAACAATTCAATCTGTAACATAAGGATATTAATAATTGTATCTTGCAAACACACAATCTCATATTATTTGGTTTAATTTTAAATGTTTTTTTTATATGCACAGATTTAAATTTTTAGCAGCTTAAATTTTTGCATTTTTTTCTTTGCAACTTTGTGTTGCTTTTAAGAATAAAATCCGTCCCACTTCCAAGACTAATAAATCCAAACCAAACCCATTGGCATCAAGTAAATTCTGACTCATAGCGACTCTTTAGGACAGAGTAGAACTGCCCTGTAGAGTTTCCAAGGAGTGGCTGGTGGATGCGAAACTGCTGGCCTTTTGGTTAGCAGCCAAGCTCTTAACCACTGTGCCACCAGGGCTCCAGACTAATACATAATGATTCATATTACCTGATATGTTTTTGTAGTCCTTGTTACCTATAGGAGTCTCTGGGGGGTGAAAACAGTTAACACACTTGGCTGCTAACCAAAAGGTTAGAAGTTCCAGTCTGTCCATAGGTACCTCAGAAGAAAGGTCTGGAGATCTACTTCCAAAAAATCAGCCATTGAAAACTCTATGGAGCACAGCTCTACTCTGACATACATGGGGTTGCCATGAGTCAGGGTCGACAGCAACTGGTGCTTTTTTTGTTACCTCTAACTTGTTTAAGCTCAGTGTCATCAGTCAGAACAAGGCCAGGGGCCAACTGCAGAACATACCACCAGTTGCTGATATGCAAGTTCAAGTTGAAGCTGAAGAAAATTAGAATGAGTTCAGAAAAGCCAAAGTACAACGTTGAGTATATCCCACCTGAATTTAGGCCATCTCAAAAATAGATTTGATGCATTGAACAGTAATGACCAAAGACCAGATGAGTTGGGGAATGACATCAAGGACATCATACATGAAGAAAGCAAGAGGTCATTAAAAAGATGGGAAAGAAAGAAAAGACCAAAATGGATGTCAGAAGATACTCTGAAACTTGCTCTTGAACACTGAGTAGCTAAAGCAAACAGAAGAAGCGTTGAAGTAAAATTGCTGAACAGCATATTTCAAAGGGCGGCTCGAGAAGACAAAGTAAAGTATTACAATGACATGTGCAAAGACCTGGAGTTAGGAAACCAAAAGGGAAGAACATGCTCAGCATTTCTCAAGCTGAAAGAACTGAAGAAAAAATTCAAGCCTCAGGTTGTTAACAGTGAAGGATTCTATGGGCAAAATACTGAACAACGCAGGAAGCTTTAAAAGAAGATGGAAGGAATACACAGAACGACTGTACCAAAAAGAATTAGTCAACATACAACCATTTAGTCAACATACAACCATTTCATGATCAAGAACCAATTGTACTGAAGAAAAAAGTCCAAGCTGCACTGGAGGCATTGGCAAAAACCAGGTCTCCAGGAATTGACGGAATACCAACTGAGATGTTTCAAAAAACAGATGCAGCGCTGGAAGTGCTGACTCGTCTATGCCAAGAAGACAGCTACCTGGCCAGCCAACTGGAAGAGATCAATATTTATGTCTATTCCCAAGAAAGGTGATCCAACCAAATGCGGAAATTATCAAACAATATCATTAATATCACATGCAAGTAAAATTTTGCTGATGATCATTCAAAGCGGTTGCAGCAGTACATCGACGGAACTTCCAGAAATTCAAGCAGGATTCCAAAGAGGACGTGGAAAGAGGGATATCATTCCTGATGTCAGATGGATCCTGGCTGAAAGCGGAGAATACCAGAAAGATGTTTACTTGTGTTTTATTGACTATGCAAAGATATTCGACTATGTAGACCATAACAAATTATAGATAACATTGTGAAGATTTAGAATTCCAGAACAGTCAATTGTGTTCATGAGGAACCTGTAGATAGATCAAGAGATAGTCGTTTGAACAGAACAAGGCGATGCTGCGTGGTTTAAAGTCCGGAAAGGTGTGCTTCAGGGTTGTATCCTTTCACTATGCTTATTCAGTCTGTATGCTAAGCAAATAACCCACGAAGCTAGACTATATGAAGAAGAATGGGGCATCAAGATTGGAGGAAGACTCATTAACAGCCTTTGATACGCAAATATACAACCTTGCTTGCTGAAAGTGAAGAGAACTTGAAGTACTTACTGATGAAGCTCAAAGACTACAACCTTTAGTATGGATTACACTGCAACGTAAAGAAAACAAAAATCCTCACAACTGAACCAAAAAGCAACATCATGATAAACGGAGAAAAGATTAAAGTTGTCAAGGATTTCATTTTATTTGGATCCATAATCAACACCCTTGGAAGCAGCAGTCAAGAAATCAAAGGATACATTGCATTGGGAAATCTGCTGCAAAAGACCACTTTGAAGTGTTAAAAAAAGCAAAGATGTCACTTTAAGGGCTGAGGTGTGCCTCACCCAAGCTGTGGTGTTTTCAGTCACTTCATATGCATGTGAAAGCTGGGCAATGAATAAAGAAGACTGAGGAAGAATTGACACCTTTCAATTATGGTGTTGG
>NW_004444037.1:4795062-4799181 GCF_000243295.1 Trichechus manatus latirostris | reverse complement strand
CAAGAATGGCAAGACTTAGTCTCAGATACTTTGGACATGTTATCAGGAGGGATCAGTCCCTGGAGAAGGACATCATGCTTGGTAAAATAGAGAGTCAGTGAAAAAGAGGAAGACTCAATGAGATGGATTGACACAGTGGCTGCAACAATGGGCGTAAGCATAACAACGATCATGAGGATGGCGAGGATGGCGCAGGACGGGGCAGTGTTTTGTTCTTTTGTACGTTGGATGGGGCAGTGTTTTGTTCTTTTGTACGTTGGGTCACCGTGAGTTGGAACTGACTCGACAACATCTAACAACAACAACTTGTTTAATCCATCTGGAATTTTGGTGAGAAGTATAAGAGTATATTAAGTAGGATTCCAGTTTCACTAAGAAAAGTAACCTATGTCTATATCAAATATATATATGCATATAAATTTCTAAAATAGAAGGAAATAAACCAAAATGTTTGCAGTGATTAACTCTGACAAGATTAGGAATTTTTAATTTTTTTCTTCATTCTATTTTGTGTATTTTCAGGGCTTTCTACATTGGATATAATTTATAGGTATAGTCAGGTAAACAAAAATTTGGAGACGTTCACTCTGAATTTATAATGATGACTAAACCTCAATTTATAATCCCATTTTAAGAAAGTACTGTTAATTACATGGATGCTTTCTTTTTTGCAGTTTAAATTTGAGGTTACTTATTCAGTTTTTTTCTGATTCTTTCCCAAGGTAGAGCATATGTACTGTTAGTGGACGACAAGAAGCATAAATCCCTTTAGTTGGAGGAAACCAGATAGATTTAATAAAGATAATTTGTAACTTGCTGTGAATTCTTGAAGTCCAAAGGACTACTCTGTTTTCATAGTACTGTTGAAAAAGCCACGAAACCCTATTCCCTGAGCCAGTACAAATTTCTTGTTACTGTATTTCGGCTTTACTGTTCCTTGGCATTACTTTGTTGTCTTTTAACTGCAAGAACATTTTACACACAACATATTAAACTTGTTCCCATTTTCATTAAGTTGCAGTCCTACTTCATTCAGTCCAACCTTTTGCCTTTTACTCTACAGCTAAGATTGAGGACTCTTGTTTTACTAATGATTATTGTCTCAGAACAAAATGATCATAATGTTATTGATTTTATTTGGCGATATTCTACTATCAGAACAATTCATTAAATAAATCAGTGAAACTAAGTACACTGAGTACATTTCAAATATCAAAATTTATAAATAAGTCATGAAACAATATTTATTAAAAATAAAGTTGTTAAACATACACTAAAAAATACACTTACAAAAATGTAATTGTTAAATATATATTATCATTCTAATAGAATTAGTAACAAAAATGAAGTATTATTTAAAAAGAACTAAATCATCTACAAATAAAGACATAAGAATGAAAACTTACAATATTATTTTTTATCTTAATGCAATTTTTAAAATCCAAGTTTATCCATGGTATCGTTGTTTAAATTGCATGTATATTTTTGTGCACATTTTTCCAGCTTTTGATAAGGCTTTTTTTTTTTTACTTCATACGAGTAAAGGTGAAGAGACAGCTGTAAGCCAATTCTAAGCATTTTCCTGGAACTCCTTTATCTTCCAATAATCTCAGTTTTGGTAATTCTTTTTGGTAACTTTTGTTAAACAACATTGTTTTTGTTTTTTTGCAGGGACAGCAGTCTTTTTCTTGGTAGCAAGCTGTAGATTTTGTTTCAAAGAAAGCATCTTCATCTTCTCTAGTTTCATCATGTATAGATGGGGATTCCGATGCAGGTATCTGTATCAATTTCACATGTGTGTTCATTTGAACTCTAGTCTTTGAACTAGAATAGACATTTATTTATTTGATTGTCATTTTGTTCTTTCTCTTGAAGATCATGAGAGTATAAAAGAATACTTTCCAAATGAGGGTGCTTTTTTGTTTTTACAGTTTTTCATTTTGGAATTAAAATTTTTGAGTATAGAAGAGTTTTATTCAGCACGTTTTTTAAATTACAAGTTGTTGATTCCGCTTTCAAGATATTAGTAATTTGGATTTCAGACATTAAGATACTGAAATAGTCATGTTTGCACCAGTAAAAATACTGTTACTTCATTACTTACTGTGGTATAACACTGCATAACTGAATAATGTAATATCAAAATTGGAATTTTAGTCACTATATAAGACCTCCTATATACATCTAAACATTTGTTTTTATACCCATACTTTGCCTTTCTTCATGTATTGGACAAAATTATCATATTTTCCATATCCCATCTCTGTGTCCATCTTCCTGTTTCCCCGATCTTCAGTACTTTCCTTCCTCAGTATCTTCATTTTCTCCCTTTCCATTGGTTCCTTTGTCTGTTAACACGTTTACAGTTTTCTCTTATTCTGAAGGAGAAAAAAAGAACATTCATTTAATCCTACCAACCGGTTACATTAGTTTTGGTCCTGTTCTTCAGTCTTCAGTGATTAAATCCAACTTGTAACTAGAGGATTAGCTGCTTTTTCACTTTGCTTTAGTCTTCATTATCTAGCTTCAGTCCCTCCCTTTTGTTTTTTTAAATTCTGTTTTGGAAGGATACCTGTAACCTAGCTAATTGCTAAACGTAGATGTGTTTTTCAGTCCTCTTTCAATACTACTAACTCTCCACTTTTTTTTTTTTAAATAAACATACATGTTGGGACAGTGGATCTTTAGATCTTGACAGTGTTGGTGGTTTTGAAATGAGTCCTACCCTATTTTGTTTGCATGAACTTGGGAAAATTATTTAATGCTATTGAGCCTCACGTTCTCCTCTTGTGTTAAAATGGAACGCTGTATATGGGAATACTTGGTAGCTGAATGGTAGTTCAGTGGATGGTTGTTGCCCCTAACTTGACCTTTGTGATACTCCACAGCCTAGCTCTCTAAATATCTAAGATAAGTTTTTTTTTCTTCTTTTTATTTCCTCCACTCCCTTTCCTAAATATAGACGTTCTCTAAGGCTCATTTTTTGAACTTCATTTCTTTGCCTTCTCTCTTGAAAATCTCATCTACTTGCAGAACTCTAACTGATAAATGTAGGCTGTTGGCAACCAGATATATACCTGGAGGCTGTTCTGGCCTAAACTCAGGTGATCCTTTTTTTCTTTTTTTTTTTTTCCAACTTTTACAGGCATACAATTAATATATTGACAGCAATTAGAATAATTGGCTGTGCAGCTCTACCCTTAATCAGTGCGATTTTTCCATCACCATTAACCCACATTTCCCTACCCCTCTGCTGCCCCTGGTAACTACTAATAAACTTTGGTCTCTATACATTTGCCTTTTCTTGTCTTTTTGTGTAAGGGAGGTCATATGATATTTGTCCTTTGTGACTGGCTTATTTCACTCAGCATAATGTCTTCAAGCTCCATCCATACTGTAGCATGTATCAAGACTTTATTTCTCCTACCGGCTGAGTAGTATTCCATTGTATGCATGTACTACATTTTGTTTATCCATTCATCTTTTGATGGGCATTGAGTTTGTTTCTTCCACCTTTTGGCTATTGTGAATAGTGCTGCTATGAACATTGGTGTACAAGTATCTGTTTCAGTCTCTGCTTTTGAGTCTTTTGGGTATATTCCTAAGAGTGGAATTGCTGGGTTATATGGTAGTTCTATTTTTGGTTTTTCACACAGCTGTACCATTTTGCATTCCTACCAGCAATGGATAAATTTTCCAATTTCCCCAAATCCTTGCCAACATTTGTTGTTTTCTGCTTTTTTTATCTTAGCCATCTCAGTGGGAGTGAAATGGTATCAAATCATGGTTTTGATTTGCGTATTTCTGATGGCTGTTGAGCTGAGTATCTTTTCATGTGTTTGGTGTCCATTCAAATGTCCTCTTTGGTTAAATGTCTATTCAAGTCCTTTGCCCATTTTATGATTGGGTTGTTTGTCTTTTTGTTGTTAAGTTGTTGAAGTTTTATATATATTTTGGTTTTTAGATTCTTGTCAGATATATGGTTTCCAAAGATATTCTCCCACTCAGTAGCTTGTCTTTTCACTTGTTTGGTAAAATCTTTTTTTTTTTTTTTTATTGTACTTCAGGTGAAGGCTTACAGAACAAATAGTTTCTCATGAAACAGTAGTACACATATTG
>NW_004444037.1:4767156-4794663 GCF_000243295.1 Trichechus manatus latirostris | reverse complement strand
TGTTCTACATCCTTCTCTAGCTCTGTCCAGAACCCTCTGCTGTGATCCTGGTCAGAGCAGTCAGTGGTGGTAGCCGGGCACCATCCAGCTGTACTGGCAGGTGATCCATTTTTGATGATCTCTTGGGAAACTTCATTTCAATGGCCTTTTACGGCCTTAAATTGTACATTTCTAAAATTAAACCCCTTTTAGATCTCTTTCCCACGTAGCTTTTAGGAGTACTTATATTTCTCCCAGTCAACAAGAAAACATCACCACCATTTTTGATTAACACTCCCCAGTTTTAAAGGTCTGTTGATTTTTTTCTTTTCATCCATCATTTGTGGAAGTTTTTTCTTCTTTAATTTGTCTTCAGTGATTTTTCACAGTTGACCTCCTAATTAACTGGTCTAGCAGCTGGTATTTTCCACTCACTCCCTGCTAGGGTCTGTTGCTCACAGTGCCTTGATCATGTTTATGTCTTCTACTCAAAAACTTTAAGGGGCTACCCTTTTCCCCGTAAGCTAGTCCATAAGCATATGGGATTTTTCAGTCTGACCTCAATTTATATTTCTCATCTTACCGCAACCATTTATCTTTTATTTTTATTTTTGTAGAACAAAGAAGTCCTTTGAGGCTTACCATGAAGTTTTGAAGTTGTTGGGGGTTTATTATAGATCACTGAGAAACAGTATTTAAGTTATTTAAATAAATGAGATTTTAAAGGTAAAGAATCTTAGTTTTTAAAACCCTGTAACTTGGTTTTAACTTAGGAGTTTTATTTTAATGAGAGACCAAACCCTTGTTTTCAAAGCAAATTACACAAAGAATAAATTAACTCTTTAACCTAGTATTTAAAGAAAATTTTGTTACTTTAAAAGTGAGAAACTTGGTTTTTTGTTTATATGTTGATATTAAGGCTTTTAAAAATTATTACAATCTAACCCATCAAACCTTTAGTTGTAATAAACAAGAACGTCAATCATATGAAGCAAAAAGTCTTTAACTTTTTAGATTCCTGTCTTTGTTGTGTATTTCTCATAGCATAATCCTTTAAGCAGCAAACACATTCATTATTAAACCTAAATACACACACACGTATGTATATATATCTTTTTTCTGTGGCATGAATTTAGCCTTTCTTCTTTAGTTTCCTCTGACTTTCTACTATTGTCTGTATATCCATCTAAATTCTTCTTTTCTCTTTCATGTCTTGGAATAACCAGTCTCTTTCATTGTAGGACAAAATTACCATCTTTCCTTTTAATAAAAAATTCTATGTATTTAATTCAGCTTAAGTTAGTCAGAAAGATCTTAGAAAGTATTTTAAGTTGACATATTATGAAACATTAAAACTTTACTAGAATGAATTTACTTTTATCAATTCCTCGGAATATTAGGACTATTTAATTTATATAAACACTTGTTTATTATTAAACCAATCAGAGTAAGTTCTTTGAAAAATAGTCTAATTTAACAGTACCATCTGGAGGTATTAAAAAATTATCTTGTTTATAACCTTATCTTCTGCATATTTTATAGGATTCTTTAAAGAAGCTATTTAGGATAATTTGTTTCTTTTTAAAATCTTGTTATATTAATTAAAATGAACAATTCGTCATTTTTCAGTGTACTTTTAAAATATACTAATTTAAAGTTTATATTAATAAACTTTGAATTATTATATTAATTCAAAGTTTTTCAGAGTAATTATTAAAAGTCCAGGCTCGAAGTAGGTTTTTTTTTTTGGAAGAAAAAAGACAGCTTCGTGAAAAACAGTAACTGCTAGCCATAGCCTTTAACTTTATGAAATACAGAAACTCAAACATAGGAGGCAAGTTCTCAACACAGAGTGAAACAGGAAAACTATGTAAATCTATTGACCTGTGAGACCTGCTCCAGACTCAGGTTTATATAATACTATACAACATAAGTAAGTTAATTTCTTAGCATCAAACATAAGTTCCTCTGAGGAAAGAGAAGACAGTGCAAAATGGTAACTCATTTTCTTAAAGTGATCACTGAGATTCTAAATTACTTCTAAGTATATTCAGCTTACAGTTGTTTTAAACATGAACTTTAAATCAGTGTTTTGGTAAAGGGGAAATATAAACTTGTTTATCCAAGGATATTTTAAAAGTTTTTAAAATTCATAAAAATTAGAGTTATTAATAAACAAGTTTGGGAGAAGCAGTTTATTCAGTTGCCTGGTAATTAGTTTTGAAGGTTAGAAGTTTTGGGCAAAATTTATAGGGCCTTGAGTTATTTATGGAGTTTCCTCCCCTGTCTGAAATGTAGGTGGCATGGTGAGCTGAGTTGCATGATAATACAGAGGCAGCCCTTTCTTTTGCCTGTTTATTATGTAGATTAGCTGGTTTAAGTAAGGGAGTTCAAGCTTTAATAAGAATTTCACTAACTTTAAATTGCTTACAAACAACGAATCTAGTCAAAATAGGCATACTTGCAAGAAGTATTAACCTGCATGTGCTAGCAGCAACAACAACAAAAAAAAAAACCAGAGAAAATAAGAGTAGAGAGTTCAAAAATTCCAAAGTGACCACAAACCTAAATTGTCCCTTAAATAATGCTACTTTGTGGGACAAACACAAAATAGGCAAGGACTGTTAAATTGCTCCCCCCACCCCGTGAATTGGCATTACCTAATTAACTCCTGCATGTAAGATAGAAATACGGAGTTTAATGCGCCTCTCAGAGAAGGGTGGGGTGGTGGAGGGGGAACCAGCCTTGTTGCCTTCTCTCAAAAAAAAATCCGTTAGATGGCAACCAACACCAACTATTCGCTTTACCAATTCAAGACAGCAGAAATTAGACACATGAAATCAAACAATCAGCATGGCTGGGACATTACATTCAAGGCATTGAACAGAAGAATAAGACAGAAATGAGACAGAAGCTGAATAAATGCTCAGAGATTCCCAACACAAAAGAGTGGAGCGTTCAATTCCAAGAGGGGCTCACCTCTAGAACGTGACACTCTGAGGCCTTAAGGAGCCAGACAGAGTACAAAAGGGCTTGTAAATTGGTGCTAATCCTGATCCTGCAATTCTTTGGAGTCTCCACTGAAGAGGGGGGCCACTTTTGGAGTCCTGGATGGGCCCCCAAACTATCGTAGCAAAAAACCATTTAGGCAAAATTCAGAGGATTCTTTCAGCATAAAGATTCATCTGGATGAAGGAAACCACTAGCTCACGTAAGTGAAAATATGACAGTTTTTCAGTGAAAGGGTCTCAGAGCAAAGGTTATGTAGGGCTAAGGCAGGAGGTTACAATAAAATCATAATTGATTAGTTTTTGAATGAGGTCATAGACGAGGAAAGGACTTCTATGGGGTACATTATACAAATGGTCTATAGGATTGGTTACAGGGGCTGCTCATAGAAACTTAGGTGGGCACAGAGGTTACAAGTCATGGTCACAGAATGCTTACTATACACACTTAATTAAAAGTTGGAAATAAAACACTCCTTGGGCTGTCATTTTTGATGCAAAGTATTTCTTGGAAGTGTGTGTGCTGGGTCTTGCTGGAGCTGGGACTCCTTCTCCTTAAACTCTACTTCTTTAAATGAAACCTTTGTGGTTGCCTGGGAACTTCAGATAAACCTGGGACCAGATCATAAATGTATTTACATCAAAGCCGCTTTCTTGGAATGCATTTCTTTCACATCTTGGCTTGTCCAAAGAGAAAATAAAATACCTCTGTAGCTGCCCATGATTGCTGGTTTAGATAAAGAACCTGAAGAACAGACTTTGTTAGCTTCAGTTTCAACTCTGCTGAATGTATTAGAAATGTGGGTTTAGTTCAGATATTTCAATTTGATCAAAGGTTTAGGAAGATTTCTCTCTTACACAGTAGTGAATGAGTAAGTGTAGAGCAATGCTTTCTGGCTGGACCTGTCTGAAGCCAGTCAGAGCCTTCAAAGAATTGGTGCTGCATAGCTGGAGTAAGAAGCTGGGTCTAGAAATTTTTTTTTTCAAATTAATTGATTAATTAATTTATTGTACTTCAGGTGAAGGCTTACAGAACAAATAGTTTCTCATGGAACAGTAGTACACATGTTGTTTTATGACATTGGTTAACAGCCCCACAATGTATCAACCCTCTAACTTCTCAACGTTTTTTCTGGGGAAAATACACATAGCCAAAGATACACCGTTTCAAAAATTTCTACATGCACAGTTCAGTGACATTGACTACGCTCTTCCAATTGTGCCGTTATTCTCACTTAAGATGAAGGCTTACAGAACAGAATAGTTTCTCATTTAACAGTTACTACAAATGTTGCCGTATGACAGTGGTTAACAATCTCACAACACATCAACAGTATCCTTACTCAACCTTGGGGTCCCTATCACCAGCTTTCTTGTCCCCTTCTGTGGGTCTAGAAATTTTTGAAGTGGTGTACAACATGTGCCCATAATCATGTACTTGGTGTAAAAAAAATTTAAAAGGTTCAAAGAATGTTGAGTGAAAAGTAGGTCTCTTTTCCTTTTGTATTCTAGTCCAGGGATGAGCAAACTACCGTCAGCCACCAATTGCTTGTTTTAGTAAATCATTTTATTGGAACGGAGCCATGCCCCTTTATTTAATTATAGTCTATGGCTGCTTTCAAGCAGTAGCAGAGTTGAGTAGTTAAAACAGAGAACGTATGGCCCGCAAGGCTGAATACTTGGTCCTTTAAGACAAGTTTGCCAACCTCCGTTTTATTCAGTCTGATTCTTTGGAAGCACCCAGTGATACCTGTTTCCTGAGATTTGGCATGCATTTACAACGATCTGTATACTGTATACATTCCAATGTGTGTCCCCCCATGCACACAATGACTACATACATAATATATACACTTTTTAAAAAATTTATCTTAGTGATTTTACCATATCAGTATATATCGAACACTTGTATTTTTTTAGCTCCATAATATTTGATTATAAGGATGTGTCATTTAACCAGTTCCCTACTGATGATGTTTAGTTAGTTTGTCTCTTATTATTATTACAAATGATAGTATTAAGTTTATACATTATCTTAGTTATATAGTGCTGCTATAACAAATACCACAGTGGATAGCTTTAACAAAGATGAGTTTATTCTCTCATATTCTAGGAGGCTAGGATTCCGAATTCAGGGTGCTGGCTCCAGGGGAAGGCTTTCTCTCACTGTCGGCTCTGGGGAAAGTCCTTGTTATCAGTCTTCCCCTGGTCTAGGAGCTTCTCAGCACAGGGACCAAAGGATGTGCTGTTCTTCTGGCTCTTCTTTCTTGGTGGTATGAGGTCCTCTTGTCTCTCTACTCGCTTCTCTGTTTTATATCTTAAAAGAGATTGACTCAAGACACAACCTAATCTTGTAGATTGAGTCCTGCCTCATTAACATTACTGCCTCTACTGGAACGGCAACTCTGCTCCCTTGCATTTAGGTGGCCCCATTCTCCTAGTCCCTCTGAGTGGTGACTACCCCTCAGCCCAGGCAGACCCCGTGTGTCTGCTCCTTGGGCATGGTAGCTCTGCCCCCTTGGCTTTGGGCAGTGGATCTGGCCCCATCCCGCTGGCACTTGTAAATGGCAGCCCCACAGTCTGGAACCGAGTTGGTGAAGATCTGACTCTTTGAAAGCTAGGAGGTCATGACCCCACCCTTTGAAACTGAGACATCTGTTTCCCGAGTTCCTTGTCTCTTCAGCTTCTGCTTCCTGGTTCCTTGGCCTCTTGGTCCCTCGGGACTTGCTGCCTGCATCTGCCCTGCCTGGGCAAGTGTTCCAAAGTTCATTAGCACCACTGATAACTGTTTAGAGGCACCCCATTCTGCCAGGAAGCCTCCTGCGCAAAGGCACTCAGCTCTCTCACTCTGTGGGTCAGCTCCCAGGCTGTCTCCTGCTGGTCTCCTGGTTCTGCTGCTACTGTTTGTCTGCTGCTGTTTCTTGCCGTTTGCACTGTTTCCAGTGTAACAGCTCTCCTCACTTCCGTCTGAGTCCCCACCAGACTTGTCTTTTATGTCCATAATTCCACCAATGGTCTTTTCAAGCAATCTAGGCTTTTACTCTTAGGCACTTTAAAACTCTTCCAATCTGTACCATTCACAGTTTCAAAACTGCTTCCACATTTTTGGTATCTGTTAGAGCGGCACCCACTCTTCTGCTACCAAATTCTGCCTTGGTTACCTAGTGCTGCTATACCAAAAATAACCACAAGTGGATGGCTTTAACAAACAGAAATTTATTCTGTCACATTTGAGGAGGCTAGAAGTCTGAATTCAAGGTGCCAGCTCCAGGGGAAGGTTTTCTGTCTCCACTGGCTCTGGGGGAAGGTCCTTGTCATCAGTCTTCCCTTGGTCTGGGAGTTTCTTGGTACAGGGACCCGGGTGCAAACGACACGCTTCGCTCCCAGTGCTTCGTATATGCCCCCGCCTGCTAGATTCTCTCTCATATCTCAAAAGAGATTGACCCAAGATACAACCTAATCCTGTAGATAGAGTCCTGCCTCATTAGCATAACTGCCTCTAATCCTGCCTCATTAATATCATATAGGTTAGGATTTATAGCACATAGGAAAATCACATTAGATCACAAAATGGTGGACAACCACACAATACTGGAAATCATGGCCTAGCAAAAATTGACACATTTTGGGGGGATACTATCCAATCTATAGCATACATGTTTCTTAATACAGAAGGATCAGATTATCTCCCTGAGTATTTCTATTTTAAACTATCTGTTGTGTACCTGCCACAATTCATTGCCTGCAGTATGCATTCAGTTTTATTTGGGGGAACAGGATCATTAAGGCCTGGAATTGTTGGGGAAGGCTATTTTTACTTTTTTTTTTTTTAAATGTGGCCACAAGAAAATTTGAAATTACATATGTGGCTGACCTTTGTAGTTTGCATATTTCTCTTGGCTCACCCTCTGTGATGGAGTATAAGATTAATTTGGGGAACCTAGTACATGATTAGTTGGGAAATGCTGGATAGTACCAGAATTAAGTGTTTAAATTTTATGTTCTAGGTATAAAAAAGGTCGTTAGAGTTTCTTAAACAGTGAAATAACATGATGAAATGAGTTTTAGGAAGGTGACACTGGTCATGTGTCATGCTACATCATAACTTTGAGTGCTTACTGTGTACTAGGTATCACTTGAAGGGTTTTATGTGTATCAACTCATTTAATCCTCACAACAACCCGATGAGGTGTAGGTATCCCCTCTTTACAGATGAAACTTGAGTCATGGGGAGGTATGCTGATTTGCTTAAGATCACTTAGTAACTGATATTGCCTTGAATATGAAAATAGGCATCATGATTCCAGAGCTCATGTGTTTAACCACTACACTGTATCACTATGAAGGTGAATTATAAAAAGGAGATGATTTTCGTGCGTACTAAGCACTTAGGCATTTGATTAACAATAAATGAATGGTAATTGATCATTTTTTTTCCTATTTATTAACATATAATTTTTAAAAATCTTCACAATACCCTGATACTTCTGTTTTAAATATTTTTATCACCATGGTAGGTTGATACTTAATGGTATAATTTTGGCCACCTGGGACCAGCTGAGGTTCCATTAAGGAATGGCATAAACACTAAGAATATAACTAAAGCTGTAACTTGGTTTTTCCTTGTGTTCTGTATATGGGAAGGAATGAAGAAGATGTATTTTTTTGTTGTATGCTTAAGGCAACTTTTATTTTATCCTTTTCATTTCATATAGGAAAAGAGGCTAAGTAATGTGTCCAAGTTTTTATTTATAAAACCACGAGAATAGATAGTTGTCTTAGTTATCTAGTGCTGCCATAACAGAAATACCACAAGTGGATGGTTTTAACGAAGAGAAGTTTATTTCCTCACGGTCAAAGTAGGCTAAAAGTCCAAATTCAGGGCGTCAGCTCCAGGGGAAGGCTTTCTCTCTCTCGGCCTTCTCATCAGTGTTCCCCTGGACTAGGAGCTTCTCGGCACAGGGACCCCAGTCCAAAGGACGAGCTCTGCTCCTGGCACTGCTTTCTTGATGGTATGAGGTCCCCCTGTCTCTCTGCTCCCCTCTGTCATTTATATCTCAAGAGATTGCCTCAGGACACAGTCCGGTCTTGTAGATCAGGTCCTGCCTTACTAACACAACTGCCACCCATCCTCCCTCATTAACATCATAGAGGCAGGTTTGCAACATACAGGAAAATCACACAGTAACAGGAATCATGGCCTAGCCAAATTGATACACAAATTTTTGGGGGGATATAATGCAAACCATGACAGTAGTTTTGATTGTTACTGTGGTTTGGTTTAAAACATGAACGTTTTCTGTTTGCGCTTGGAGCTAATTGATCATAAATGGTACAGATTTATTCCTGATTTTTTTTCTTGGATTTCAGATCTTAAATATTTTACCATGAGGTTCCAAGAGGAAAATGTTACTTTAATAAGAGCTGCTTTGAAATATCTTTATTTTTTAGGATACTTAATGCTCATACTGCATGGTTGAAAATCAGGAATGATGTGTGTCAGGGTTGTATCCTTTCACCATACTTATTCAATCTGTATGCTGAGCAGATAACCCAAGAAGCTGGGCTATATGAAGAAGAACATGGCATCAGGATTGGAGGAAGACTCATTAACAACTTATGATATACAGGTGACACAACCTTGCTTCCTGAAAACAGAGAGGAACTTGAAGCACTTACTGATGAAGATCGAAACTACAGCCTTCAGTATGGGTTATAGCTCAGCTAAACAAAACAAAAATTCTCACAACTGGATGAATAAGCAACATCATGATAAATGGAGAAAATAATGAAGTTGTCAAGGATTTCATTTTATTTGGATCCACAGTCAATGTCTATGAAGGCAGAAGTCAGGCAATCAAATGACGTATTACATTGGGCAGATCTGCCGCAAAACACCTCTTTAAAGAAGCAAAGATGTCATATTGAGGAGTAAGGTGCACCTGACCCAAGCCGTGGTATTTTCTATTGCCTCATATGTATGCAAAAGTTGGACAGTGAATAAGGAAGACCAAAGAAGAATTGATGCACTTGAATGATGATGTTGGCAAAGAATATTGAATATATCTTTGACCGCCAGAAGAATGAACAAATCTGTCTTGGAAGAAGTATAGCTGGAATGCTCCTTTGAAGTGAGGTTGGCGAGACTTCGTCTCACATACTTTGGACATGTTATCAGGAAGGACCAGTTCCTGGAGAAGGACATCATGCTTGGTAGAGAGCAAAAAAGAGGAAGACTCTCAAGGAAATGGATTGACACAGTGGCTGCAACAAGGGGCTCAAACATAATGATTGTGAGGATGGTGCAAGACTGGTCAGTGTTTCGTTCTGTTGTACGTGGGGTTGTTATGAGTCAGAACCGACTTGACGGCACCTAACAATAGTGCTTATAGGGTATTGGAAGAGAAAGGAAGCTCATTTTAAAAAGAACATCAACATAGTTAGAACTAAAATGGTAATGGAGAGAAAGCTAGAATCCCTTAAAATGACACTTGCTTAATCAAGAAGCTGCTGCCAAGCCTGCCTTTCTGATTTAGCCCTAACATGAATATTTTCTGTATCATTAAATTGCCCCAATTTTTAGCTCAGAGGTCTAGTCTGAGTAGTGTTTAAATTTTTCTGATCTTAAATGTGGAATTTGGGAGTCAGATTTCTGCCATATATTAAGGTATGACATACACACTAAGAATTTAAAATTTTTATCTCTGACATATGTGACTGGGGTCTTTGTAATAAGTGTACTACTGCTTCTGCCCTGTCAAAAATTATATATGTCCTTGGGGTTTTTTTTTTTTTTTTGGTAATCTCTTAGGTTTCTGGATCATAGGCTTTAAGAATTAATTATAGTTAGGCTCTTAGGATTGGAGGTGATTTTATTTATCTGAGGGTTTCTCAACCTTGGAACTATTGACATTTTGGATTAGATGATTCTTTGTTGTGGGGTTCTGTCTTTTGCATTGTAGGATGTTTAACAGCATCTCTGGCCTCTACCCACTAGATGCCAGCGTTTCCCCTCCAATTATAACAACCAAAATTGTCTTTGTTGTTGCTGGGTGCTGTCGAGACATTACCAAATGTCTCCTGGGAGACAAAATTCCCCTTGGTTGAAAACCCCTGATCTAGCCTATTTCCTGTAAGTAGTGGTTGCCTTCTTTGGCACTCTGATGTTGAGAAGGGAATTTACCATCTTCTGTAGTAGTCCATTCCAGCTTCAGGTAGCTCTCTTGGGGTAGAAATCCTTTCTCTATATTAAGTTGACATGTCCCTGACCCAAGTCATGGTATTTTCAATCATACAACATGCCATGAGAAAGTTGTACAATAAATGAGGAAGACCAGAGAAGAACTGATGGATTTGAATTATGGTGGTGACAAAGAACATTGAATATATTCTGGACTGCCAGAAGAACAAACAAATCTGTCTTGGGAAAAGTACAGCCAGAATTCTCCTTAGAAGCAAGGAGGGTGAGACTTTGTTTCACGTACTTGGACATGTTATCAGGAGGGAGCAGACCCTGGAGAAGGACATCATGCTTGGTAGAGTAGAGGGTCAGCAAAGAAGAGGAAGATCCTTAACAAGATGGATTGATATAGTGACTGCAACAATGGTCTCAAACATAGCAATGATTGTGGGGATGGCACAGGACCGGGCAGTGTTTTGTTCTTTTGTACGTAGGATTGCTATGAGTCGGAACCAACTTGATGGCACCTAACAACAACAACATATTAGCTGTAACTTTTTAGCTAAGTCTTGGGACCATATAGAATAGATGCATACTCACAGACTTTCAGTTACTGGAACATAGTTACCCTGTCCTTCCTTGTCCCTCAGCTGATGATGATAGAGCCTGAGTCTATAAACTTTTGTTGTAAAGGGCCAGATAGTAAATGTTTTTAGGCTTTGTAGACCCACATATTTGTGGGCTGCATAAGGTCTCTGTCAATCTCTGTCACATAATCTTCTTTTTCTCTCTCTCTTTTATTTTTTTCCACAACCCTTTTAAAACATACATACCATTAAAACATAGATACCATTCTTAGTTGGATTTGGCCCCAGCAGTAGTTTGCCGATCCCCAGGTTAGAGTCTCCTTTCTATGTTGGTTGATCTTCACAGGGCAGTGTCCTCTCAAAGTGTGTCTCAGAACCATGTACAGAGCTTTGGGTAATGGCTGAGTAGCACAGAATGATGTTGGACTTGTCAGTAACTTCTTAAACTGAAGTGCTTATTGCCTTTTTGGAAGCTTTGTCACATCATCAACTTAAAATGACCTTACTGCCAACGAAGACTGTGGTTTATCTTTTTTATTAGGCCAAATTACCTCTTAGGATATTTTTAGTCTTCAGCATAGGACCATATGTCCTCCATATGTTCTCTTAAGCCTCATCTTAGCAAGAGTCAATCCTTGTTCTAGCCTGTGGAGAGCTTCCTGGATCCTGAAATGTCTCTCAGCTTCATGTCTCTTGAATATTTGATAAACATACTTAGGTCATAAAAATCTGAATCAGACATAGCTAAGAACTAA
Organism: Trichechus manatus latirostris; assembly: GCF_000243295.1. Taxonomy (NCBI): domain Eukaryota; kingdom Metazoa; phylum Chordata; class Mammalia; order Sirenia; family Trichechidae; genus Trichechus; species Trichechus manatus. The sequence continues at coordinate 4,783,154 of NW_004444037.1, read as the reverse complement.
ATCTCAAATCACAAATACTTAGAAAACAAGGTAATTTTTGGAGGACCTTTTTTTTTTTTTTGGTGAAAATATACATAGCCAAAGATAACACCATTTCAAAAATTTCTATATGCACAATTCAGTGACATGGATTACATTCTTCCAGTTGTGCTGCTATTCTCACTTTAGAGAATTCTCACTTTAGAGAACAAAATAGTTTCTCATTAAACAGTTAGTACACATATTGCCCTATGACAATGGCCAGCAACCCCACTACATGTCAACACTATCCTTACTCAACCTTGGGTTCCCTATCACCAGCTTTCCTGCCTCCTTCTGCCTTCTAGGTCTTGTCCCTGGACTGCTGTGCCTCATTAGTCCCGTTTTGTTTTATGGGGCTGTCCAATCCCCGGCTGAATGGTGATCCTCAGGAGTGACTTCACTGAGCTGAAAGGGTGTCTGGGGGCCGTACCCTTGGGGTTTCTCCAGTTTCTTTCAGGCCAGTAAATCCGATCTTTTTTTGTGTGTTAGAATTTTGTTCTACATCCTTCTCCAGCTCTGTCCAGAATCTCTGTTGTGATCCCGGTCAGAGCAGTCAGTGGTGGTAGCTGGGCACCATCTAGCTGTACTGGACTCAGTCTGGTGGAGGCCTCGGTGGTAGCTGTGGTCCATTAGTCCTTTGGACTAATCTTTTCCTTGTGTCCTGTTCTCTTCATTCTCTCTTGCTCCCGAAGGGGTGAGACCAGTGGAGTATCTTAGATGGCTGCTCACAGGCTTGTAAGACCCCAGACGCTACTCACCAAGGTAGAATGTAGAACATTGTCTTTTAAACTGTTATGCTAATTGAGCTAGATGTTCCCTGAGACCATGGTCCCCACAGCCCTCTGCCCAGCAATTCAGTTGAAAACAAGATAATTTTGATGTATGGAAATAGCTGGTCTGGACTGTCCTTTTTTTTTTTTTTTAATTGTAGAATTGTGTGTAGATTGGCATTGTAGCAACCATCAGTCAGAGGTTGCTGCCATTAGTAATGGTTTTCAAAGTGATTAGACAATAAATAAATCTAATGACTGTGACAGAAAAACTGGATTTTATTCACATGCAAAATAAAAGATTTCACATAATGGTTTTTCTAAAAAGTAACTGATTTTTTTATTATTATTATTATTATAGAAAGGAGTCACACCAGCAGCTCCGGTTCATACTAATAATGAAGATCCAGCCACCCAAGGGAATCTGGGATTTATCCATGCATTTGTTGCTGCTATATCAGTTATCATTGTATCTGAACTGGGGGACAAGACATTCTTTATAGCCGCCATTATGGCAATGCGCTATAACCGTCTGACAGTGTTGGCTGGTGCTATGCTCGCCTTAGGCCTAATGACATGCTTATCAGGTGAGTGTGCTGTCTTCCCCCTAGTGTGTTTACTGAATTAAGGGGAAAGCATGGTACTTGGCAGGAGGGACCAGTCCCTGGAGAAGAACATCATGCTTGGTAAGGTAGAGGATCAGAAAAATAGAGGAAGACCCTCAACGAGATGGATTGACACAGTGGCTGCAACAGTGGGCTCAAATAGAACAACGATCGCAAGGATGGCACAGGACTGGACAGCGTTTCGTTCTGTTGTATGCAGGGTCACTAGGAGTTGAAAACGACTTGAGGGCACCTAACAACAACAAATGGTACTTTGCATTTGGTTTAAGTTCCAGAATTTAATAAACAGAAGATGGTTTTAGTACATACGTTCTTAAAAACTGTATTGTACTTTCACAATGAGTTATCAGCTCTTTACAGCCAAGATAAACATTCCTCTTTTATCAGTTTTTTATCCTTTTGCTTTGTTTCTTTTCAATCTAGATGAGCTTATTTATATCTGGTATCTCAGAAATAGGACTCAAGCAATGACAGAGAATTGCATATTTTTCTGTTGAAGGACATTTAGGAGGTAATTAATAACTGAGGAGTCACTTTCAGCTCATTGTGTTCCATTAAGCTATTCTTACCCATTATGGTAAAGGAATGAAATGTTCTTTTTAGTCAGATTTCCTGTTTGTGTTACCATTTGATTTACTATTATATTTAAAAAAAAAAAAAAAAAACAGATTCTGACTTCATGGCGACTGTGATGGGTAAGATTGGGGGATGGAAGAGGCACAATTTCTATATGAAAATTGTTATCATTCCTACCATCCTAACCAAGGCCAAAATACCCCATTTTTAATGCTTTGACCTTATTGGAAACTTGTATAAGACAAGAAGACTCAAAGGCCTACTTGTGGTTTATGATGAGGAGGCTTAATCTGACACCAGTATTTCAAACATACTCTCTGGTGTCCTAGGATATACATATTTATTCACACTGGGGACATATGCACCATAGGAAGCTGAATAGAAGGAAACTTTGTAAATTGGGCAAAGGGCAACTGTGAAGAAGGGATGTGAGAAAGGAGACCCTGCATGACTCTTGAACCACAAGCATTTTCAGGCAGATGAGTTTTAGGAAAGAACTCTGTCTTAGTCATCTAGTGCTGCTCTAACAGATATACCACAAGTGGATGGCTTTAACAAAGAGAAATTTATTTCTTCACAGTAAAGTAGGCTGAAAGTCCAAATTCAGGGCTTCAGCTCCAGGGGAAGGCTTTGTGTCTCTGTTCGCCTTCTCATCAATGTTCCCCCAGACTAGGACCTTCTTTGTGCAGGGACCCCAGGTCCAGAGGACACGCTCTGCTCCCGTCACTGCTTTCTTGGTGGTATGAGGTCCCCCTGTCTCTCTGCTCACTTCTCTCTTTTATATCTCAAGAGATTGCCTCAGGACACAATCCAGTCTTGTAGATTGAGTCCTGCCCTTCTAACACAACTGCCGCTCATCCTCCCTCATAAACATTATAGAGGCAGGATTTACAACATATACGAAAATCACACAATACCGAAAATCACACAATACCGGGAATCAAGGCCCAGCCAAATTGATACACACGTTTTTGGGGGGACATAATTCAATCCATGACAAATACATATGAGAGTTGAACATCTGGAAATTCTTTAAAAAAAAAACCAAAAAACTATTCATCCCATGTATCCTTGTAAAGTTTTTGTGTACCCTTAGGGGCGTGTTAATCCTAGTTTGTGGATTGCTCATCTGCATCTATTGTCTCTACTTCAGCATAGGCTAAGCGTGCAGGTGCTAGCCAGACTGCCGGGGTTCATACCCAGGCTCTGTTCCTCACTTAGCTCTGTGCCATGAGACAGGGATGATAATAGTTATTACCGCATAGTTATATTATTACTGTTCCTACTACTTTTCATGACCTTCCTTCCCTTTCACTCCTTATCCACTTGTAGTCCCATTTCAGCCTCTCACACTGTTGTAAAGGCTCCGATAATCAGCCTTCCTTCATACAGAGTTGTTTTCATCTTACTGAACCCCTCAGAACACATTAATGGCAATTCCCATTTTTTATACTCTCTTGGCTTCTGTGACACCATGTGTTTCTAGTTATATTCCTATGTCTTTGAAAATTTTTCTTTGTACTGTAAACTCCCTATGGCTTTATTTTTAGCCCTTTTTCTCCCCTCATACTAATGTCCTTGCTGAGTGTTCTGAGTTTAATAATAATAAAGTAAAAATCCATTGCCATCGAGTCAATTCTGACTCCATAGTGACCCTGTAGGACAGAGTAGAACTGCTCCCTATGGTTTCCAAGGAGCAGCTGGTGGATTTGAATTGCCAACCTTTTGGTTAGCAGCCGAGCTCTTAACCACTGCACCACCAGGGCTCCAGTAAAAGCAGTAATTCTCAAATCTCTGTCTTCACCCCAGGTATTTTTCTTGGAGCTTCGCAGTTGTCAAGATGTAGAAGTCTCAATACATTAGTAGCTCCGTGTTGACGTGATACAAAGCACTTGCTTAAAGAGAAATAACCTGTCTCATTCCCAGTGCAAAAGTTCCCCAGAGGAAAGGCTTCCAGAGAGTAAACAGAGGAACAGTAACTAGGGGAATAAAAAATTACAGCGACAAATAGTTTTTTGCTGTCTATAGAGATGTAAAAGGCAGAAGGAAAGCTGGGATTGTGTCAGTAAATAACACTTTTTTTTTAGCTTTTTTTTTTTGTTATTCAGGTGAAGGCTTACAGAACAAATAGTTTCTCATGAAACAGTAGTACACATTGTTTTATGACATTGGTTAACAACCCCACAACATGTCAACCCTCTCCCTTCTCGACGTTTTATTTTTTGGTGAAAATATACATAGCCAAAGATACACCATTTCAAAAATTTCTACATGTACAGTTCAGTGACATCGACTATGCTCTTCCAATTGTGCTGCTATTCTCTATTTATTTTATTGTACTTCAGGTGAAGGCTTACAGAACAAATAGTTTCTCATGAAACAGTAGTACACATATTGTTTTATGACATTGGTTAACAACCCCACAACATGTTAACCCTCTAACTTCTCAACCTTTTTTTGGGGGGAAAATACACATAGCCAGAGATACACCATTTCAAAAATTTCTCCATGCACAGTTCAGTGACATTGACTGCGCTCTTCCAGTTGTGCTGTTATTCTCACCTAAGATGAAGTCTTACAGAACAAAATAGTTTCTCATTTAACAGTTACTACAAATGTTGCCCTATGACAATGGTTAACAATCTCACAACACATCAACAATATCCTTACTCAACCTTGGGTTCCCTATCACCAGCTTCCTCGTCCCCTTCTGCCTTCTGGCCCTTGTCACTGGACTCCTGTACCTCGTTAGTCTCATTTGGTTTTACGGGGCTGTCCACTCCCAGGCTGAACGGTGAACCTCAGAGGTAACTTCACCACTGAGCTAAAAGGGTGTCTGGGGGCCATACTCGGGGTTTCTCCAGTCTCCTTTAGGCCAGTAAATTTGGCCTTTTTTTTGAGTTAGAATTATGTTCTATATCCTTCTCCAGCTCTGTCCAGAACCCTCTGTTGTGATCCTGGTCAGAGCAGTCAGTGGTGGTAGCCGGGCACCGTCTAGCTGTACTGGACTTAGTCCGGTGGAGACCTTGGTAGCTGCGGTCCTTTAGTCCTTCGGACTAATCTTTTCCTTGTATCCTGTTCTCTTCATTCTCCCTTGCTCCCGAAGGGATGAGACCAGTGGAGTGTCTTAGATGGCTGCTCACAGGCTTTGAAGACCCCAAACACTACTCACCAAGGTAGAATGTAGAATGTTGTCTTTATAAACTGTGTTATGCCAATTGAGCTGGATGTTCCCCAAGACCATGGTCCCAACAGCCCTCCACCCAGCAATTCAGTCCCTCAGGGAGTTTTGATGTGTCTATGGAGCTTCCATGACCTTTCCTTGTTTTTTTTTTTAAGATTATCAGAAAATAAAGGGAAACCTGAGTTTAGGAGATTAAAAAGTTTTGCTACATTTCATTTTTAACTTTTTAGCAACCTTTTTAGGGAAAAAATTTTAAATTTACAAAGTTGCAAAAATAGTACAAAGAATATCTATATACTTTTTACCCAGGCTTATCTATTGTTAAACATATTACTCCATTTGCTTTAACATTTGTGTTAGTGTTCTTTCTCATCTATCTATAAATAATGTATATCTGTGCACACATATATAGATATATAATATGTACATATATAATTTATTTTATATATCTTTATCATGTATTGTTGCCATGGAGTTGATTCTGACTCATGATGACCCCATGTGTGCAGAGTAGAACTTCTTCATAGGGTTTTTGGGGATGTGACCTTTCAGAAGCAGATAGCCAGGCCTGTCTTCCAAGCCGCCTCTGGGTGAGTTCCAACTGCCAACCTTTTGCTTTGTGGCTAGTAGTTGAGCGTTTAACTGGGACTCCTGTATATCAAATTGATATATATACGTGCATGTGTATATATACACACACGTATATATAAGGTGTACATATACATAATACAAATACAGATGGGCACAGAAGTATAGGTTGCTACATTTCTAAACAATTTTATTTAAAGTCCGATTTTTTAAAAAAATTTTTATTGTAAAATATATTTAACATAGTTTGCTGTGTACACTTAAAAATGGCCATTTTAACCATTTTTAAGTGTACAATTCAGTGACATTAGTTATATATACCATGTTATGCTACCTTCAGCAATTATCCATTTTCAGAATTTTACGTCACCCCAAACAGACACTCAGTACCCCTTCAGCAAGAACTCCCATTCCCTCCTTCCCCCAGCCCCTGGTAACCACTAATAAACTTTTGTCTCTATGCATTTGCCTATTCTAGATATTTCATGTAAGTGGGATCATATAATATTTGCTCTTTTGTGTCTGATTCATTTCACTCAGTATGTTTTTAAGGTTTGTCCTTGTCACAGCATGTATCAGAATTTCGTTTCTCTTTATGGCTGATTAATATTCCATTGTGTGTATACTCTGTACTACATTTTGTTTATCCATTCATCTGTTGATGGACGCTTGGGTTTTTCCACCTTTTGGCTATTGTGAATGGTGCCACAGTGAACATTGGTGAACGTGTATCTGAGTCCCTGCTTCTTTTCAATTTTATAATATAATGAAGTAGGGAAAATAGTTTGTATATGTGTTGTACATTTCATGTTCAGGCAGATTATAAGTGTTGTACTCATTTTATAAAAAGAGCTGGTGAACCCTGAGAGTATGGCCCCCCAGACACCCTTTTAGCTCAGTAATGAAGTCACTCCCGAGGTTCATCCTTTAGCCAAAGATTAGACAGGCCCATAAAACAAAACGAGTCTAAAGGGGCACACCAGCCCAGGGGCAAGGACTAGAAGGCAGGAGGGGACAGGAAAGTTGGTAATAGGGAAACCAAGGTCGAGAAGGGAGAGTGTTGACATATTTTGGGGTTGGTAACCAATGTCACAAAACAGTATGTGTACTGATTGTTTAATGAGAAGCTAGTTCTGTAAACCTTCATCTAAAGTACAATAGAAAAAACAAAACTGGTGAAGTAAGGAATAATTGCATTTAGTGTGTGTGGGGGGGGGTTGGGGGTGGTATCCTTTAGCCCTTCAATAGGTTTTAATTACTGAGCTGATTTTACTGATGTAAATGTATTTCACAGTTAGGATTTGGATTCTTGATGTAGTTCCAAGTATAGTTTTTTGTATAACTTTATAAACAATTGTTATTTTTCCTTATCAATAGGAAAGAATGGTACTGAATAAGATTGAGTCTGTTGTAAACATTTTAATGTATTTATAAGGAATTATTAGTTTTCTCTCATAGCCAAAAAACCATAGCCAGTTGCCATAGAGTGGATTCTGACTCACGGTTGACCGTATGTGTTTCAGAGTAGAACTGCGCTCTGTGCTCCATAGGATTTTCGATGGCTGTGGTGGAAGTAGATCGCCAGGCCTTTCTTCTCAGGCACCCCGGTGTAGGTTTGACCTGTCAACCTTTTAGTCAGTAGCTGAGTGCTTAACCATTTGCACCACCTAGGGACTCCTTTCTTTCATAAGATATACTTATTTTAAAATAGTTACAAAGGAGCAGAATTTGATTCATGCCATATGAGAATCTTGTCATGATTCTTCACTATAGAATTTTTTAATTTAAAGATGTGTGATGAAGAAATAATCATCTATGTATGCAATGGTCTAGTTCCCAGGTTATAAAATCTTGAGATCCTTACAGGTCATCAAGGCTAACCTTCTACCTAAAGTACTATGCCAGAAGTGGCAATCTAGCCCCTGGCTGAACATGACTGAAGGGGAGTTCAGTATCATATTATGAGAAGTACCAGTGGAATATGTGCCATATTCCACTGGGCCATTAATTTCTTGATAAGCTGTATTAGGTCATTGGCTATTCCTAAGAGTTCGACATTGGTGGAATATTCAATATTGTACTATATTTTCATTCGTCTTACTGACTCCTCTTTCCTACAGTTTTGTCAGAATGATGTGGCAGTTGTCTTCTCAGCTTGGTTTCTTTCTTTTCTCAGAACTTTCCTTTTCATACTTGTTGAGAATATAAATTGATGTAATAGTATAGATATATCTAAAGCCTTAAAAGTGTTTATCTTTTGGTTCTCTTATTCCTTATACTGAGGAAGTTAAGTTCTTGTACAAAGATTATATATAAAAATAAGTGGAATGATTTAGGGCTATTATATGTTAGATTAGCTTCTAATGTGAAACATTTTTCCTTTAAAAGAGTGGTAAATTATGATTTCTGAAGTTAATTATTCCTTTGACCAGTTACGATGCCTGATAGTTAACCAGGTGTACTGTTGCGTTTTCTTCCAGTGTTATTTGGCTATGCCACCACAGTCATCCCCAGGGTGTATACGTACTATGTTTCAACTGCATTGTTTGCCATTTTTGGCATTCGAATGCTTCGAGAAGGCTTAAAGATGAGTCCAGATGAGGGTCAAGAGGAACTAGAAGAAGTTCAAGCAGAAATAAAGAAGAAAGATGAAGAAGTAAGTCATAGCATTGCTAAATAAATATCTGGACCAAAAAGGCACCATACAGAGGTTTTTCAGTGGTCCTGTCTCTGTGATATGTGTGGGCTATACAACAGTAGCTTAGTTTACCTGGTTTCCATCCTCATAGCTGTCTGTAATACGATTCTGCCACGGTAGTGAGTGTGACTGTGGTAGAGGAAGGACGCTGAGAGGTGAATACTGAATGTGAGTAATCAGGTTCCTTAATTAGATTAGTTATAAGCTCCTGAAAAGCAAAAACTATATTTTATCATTTTACATGTTTATTTCACAGCACTTAGGATAGTAAGTGATTAGTAAATATTGTTTGGTTTATTTTGTTGGGGAGGAATGGAAGAATGAAGGATATAGTGTTGTTGCTGTGTAAAACTAATGGTTCAAAGGGGAAGTTTGGATTTACACTTTAGTTCCTTTGGCGCATATTCCACAGAATGTAAACACTTCAAAAAGATTAAATGATTTTGTGCTATTTTGGGATTAATGTCAGTTTTTTGTTTTGTTTTTTTTAAATTTAGCTTCAACGAACTAAACTCTTAAATGGACCAGGAGATGTTGAAACGGGTACAAGCACAACGATACCTCAGAAAAAGTGGTTGCATTTTATTTCACCTATCTTTGTTCAGGCTCTTACATTAACATTCTTAGCAGAATGGGGTGATCGCTCTCAACTAACTACAATCGTATTGGCAGCTAGAGAGGTGAGTGATATTTGAAGGAAGACAGCTTTTGCTACCAAGACTAAATTTAATTGCAATGAAAGTTACGTTGCTACAGAGAACACTGGACAGGGTCAGCGTGGGCCAAGGGATTATTTCCACTTTGGTTTTAGATCTGATAGTCCTGCAACTCCAAAATTAACCTTCTACCAGTACTTACAGTCATCTTGCTGACTCCTCTCAGTTTTGCTAAAATGATGTCATGGCATTGTCTTCTCAGCTTGGTTTTCTTTCTTTTCTCAAAACTCTCCTTTGCATACTTGTTCAGAAAGTAAACTGGTATATTATTTTTGAAGGTCAGTTTGGCAGTATAGATCTGAAGCCTTACAAGTGTATCTTTTTGTTCTTCAGTTTCTTATACTGAGGAATAATTGAGTGCTTGTGCAAAGGTTACTTGTACAAACAGTCCCCGGGTTACGAGTGAGATCGGTTCCTGTGTCTTTAAGTTGTTAAGTTGAATTTGTAGGTAAGTCAAAACAGGTGCACACAGTTCTCATTTAGCCTTACTTGTAGTGGAAGAAAAGGCTCGAAGGCTTTTCAATGATTTAAAAGCTGCAGGTGCAGCAAGTGAAGGTGATTGTGATAAAGAATTTGTTCCCTCGTTTCAAAGTGAGGGCAAATTTACATAACATTAAAGGGCACGTACAGATGTTTGTAACCCAGGGATTGCCTGTCTTTATTGCAGCTTTGTTAGTGGAAAATTAGGAACAGCCTAAATGTCTGGCACATTTAGGAGTGGAGTGGAGTACTGGTTCCGTTATTTACAAGTGTCTGTGAATCTCTTTGAATATTCACTCTTCAGCGTTATTTTAATGATAAGAAAAAATGAGATATTTTAAAAGCAGGTTTGTTTTTTAAAAGATATACAAAGAACAAAAGATTTAAGGAAATAAAAATGTTTACAGTGCTTGTCTTTGGGTACAGCTACTATGGGTGGTTTGTTTCTGTTTAGAAAATTTTTGTTAAGTCTTAGCTCTAGAATGATAAATCCTAGAACGGTACGCTAGAACGAGACCTCAGATCACCTCATTCTTGCATTTGCTGTACAGATTAAGAACCTGAGGCCCAGAGATATTGGGTGACTTGTCCAACGACATAAGCTAGTTGGTCACAGGGGCAAGGACTAGAGCTGAGACTGTCTTGTCTGCCTTCCAGCTTTTTCTACTATATTATGTTCATAATTGTTAAATACTACTTATTTTAAAAATACCTGTTGTTTTAAAATTTTTAAATCTTTATTCCTTTTGAGAGAAATAGTAGAAGTTTTATATGAGGTGTCTGTTATTGTTCACAGATTTAAGATTTACTCAGAATGGAATGCTGCAGCTACTCTTCAGGCTCTTCTTTATCGTAACCATCTTCTTACCTACTTTAATAGCTATTAAATGACATTGTTTTTATCAGATGGTAGGATTCAGATGAAAAGCTTGATTTGGATTTGTCTCCAACTCGTAGGAAATGTCTACTATGAAAGAACAAGTACCTTAATATAGGCTGCAATTTAAAATATAAAGCAAAGTGTTGAGCGCCAGGACTAAAATAGTTGAGACCAGGGCAATTTTGTTAGAGAAGCCTTGAAAGTGCTGTATTTTGAAAGAAAAAGAAAGGGAACCTGATTTTTCATTTGGTTCCTGTATACTAAAGCAAGCTTTCTTTAAAATGTCACTTTAGTGGCTGTGCCCTATATTTTTCTTGAGTTCTAGCCTTTTTTACTGCCAGAACTGGGACTTGAAAGTGACTGTTTTGCTGTGGTGGTGGTGGTTCTGCTATGGTGAGCTATCATGATGGCAGAATCATTGCATTTCCTTTGTACTGTCTCCTGGATGGCGCGCAGTGACTCATGAAAGGCTCAAGACTGGCCCTCTCTGTATGATGTACCCTGGTCTGTTGGTTCTAGCAGCATGACACATGGCTGCCTGGGCTTTAGTTTCTTGCTGTGTGACCACATTACTTCACCTCCCTGTGCTTCCTCATCTGAAAATGGGGATCACATACTTCTTGGGTTGTTCTGTGGATGAAGTAAGATACTGCAGGGCATTTAGCAGAGTCCCCAAGATCGTAAGCACTCTGTGTTGTCCACCCTTCCACACTACCAGCACTGCAGTGGTCTTAATGGGCTCTTTCAGTGCAGAAATAATGATTGTGTTTTTGTTTGCTTCACCTTCCTGATTTTTTTGTGTGAACCACGCAGTTGTCTAGTTCAGTCCATTTTAGCCTGCAACTTCAGCTCGTTTTCCAGCATAATTCAGTATTTCTCAGATTGGATTTCCTAGGATCCTAGAGTCCATGGAGATGTTAACGGGTATTGGAGGGAGGGGAGGAAAGGAGGTTCCAGGGTCAAGTAAACTTGGTAAATAATGTATCGCTTTTCTTGATTCAGTATGCAAATTAACAAATAAAGACTAAAAAAATCTTGAAGTAAAGAACTTTTAAATTTTATTTAATCCAGTGATTTTTCAAGTAGCGCTTATAAATAGGATGAAACCATCTTCTGGGATACCAGATTTAGAAGCCATAAAACACCAACAGAATTTGAGAGAAATAGTCCCACTCTGGTTTTTCATAGTAATGTTTCAAATTGTCTCCATTTTCCTAAGTCATTACCCATACACTGCCTACTCCACAACAACCTTACCTACTTCACCCATCACAGTGGAAGTCCTTTCCCTTCTGCTGTATTCTGGATCCCAGCTCCCCACCCCCTTACCCCCTTTAATAGCTTAAATCTTTGCCTTCTGAGCCCCATTTTGTGAGCATTTTAGCATTCACAAGTTTTCCCTCATCTTAAAAAAAAAAAAAAGAGCCTCCTTCCTCAATTCTACTTCGCTTCCAAATACCACTCTCCTCCCCTCCCTTCGGTCTCAAAGTTCTTGGCTGTGATCGGAACAAGAGTTGGCTCTACTTTCTTGCCTAAACCCACTGGAATCTAGTTCCTGACCCTACCAGGAGTAAGTGATCTGGTGCTTCAAGTTTGCGGCACCATTGACAATAACCGTAACCACTGTGAGTCCTCTTGGGATGCTAATTGCCTGGTCACTTTTTCAGTCTCCCTTGGGCTCCTCTTCGTCATCTCTTGAACAGAGCTTTCCTTAGGATTGTGTTGTCAGCGTATTTCTCCTTCTGCGTTTTTCCCCAACACTATTATATTCAATCCCATAGGTTATTCACCATCTAACTCCTGAACTTCAATCTTAACTCCACTTGCCACTGCTCCTCCCCCATTTTTTTTTTTTTATCACATTGGTATTACCAGAATTCATTCAAGCTGGAGAAACTTGGTGTCACATCATTGATTTTTCCCATTTTATAACCCCTATCATTTACTTGAGGAGCCCTGGTGGCACAATGGTTAAGTGCTCGGCCGCTAATCAAAAGGTTGGCGGTTCAAACCCACCAGCCAGCCACTCTATGGAAGTGTCAAGATTCTTTACACTCTGCAAAGATTACAGCCTTGGAAACCCTATGGGGCGGTTCTCCTCTGTCCTATAGGGTCGCTATGGGTCAGAGTTGACTCCACGGCAATGGGTTTGATTTTTGGTTATTGTTTACTTAAGGAGCCCTGGTGGCACAGTGGTTAAGCACTCAGTTGCTAACTGGGAGGTTGGTAGTTTGAGCTCTGTGGGAGAGAGATGTGGCAGCCTGCTTCCATAAAGATCACAGCTTTGGAAACCTTATGGTCAGTTTTACTCTGTTCTATAGGGTCACTATGTCACTACTGTTAGTTGCCATTGAGTCAGTTCTGACTCATGCTGACTTTATATATAACACAACAAAACATTGCCCAGTTCTGCACCTTCTTCATGATCTTTGATATGTTTGAGCCCATTTGTTATGTATTGAATCGTGCCCCCCAAAATATGTGTTGTAAGCCCTAACCCCTATACCTGTGGTTACAATCCTGTTTGGGAATGCGTTGCTTTGTTATGTTAATGAGGCAGGATTAGTGTAAGGTGTGTCTTGAGTCAATCTTCCAGATATAAAACAGCAGATTAAACAGGCAGTTAGGGGAAGATAGATGCCATGCCGCATGAAGTTCACCATGATCGCCAAGGAATAGAAGCTGAAGAGAGACAAGGACTTTCCCCCAGAGCCCAGAGAGAGAGAAAGCCTTCCCCGAGAGCCAGCGCACTGAATTCAACTTCTGGCGTCCTAAACTGTGAGAAAATAAATTTCTGTTGGATAAAGCCACCCACTTGTGGTAAAAATGATGTCCTTTTCTAGCGAATGATCTTTCCTGATGATGTTTGTCAAAAGTAAGCAAGACGAAGTTTCGCCACCTTGCTTCTAAGAAGCATTCTTGTTTAAGACTGATTTGTTTGTTCTTTTGGCCGTCTATAGTATATTCAGTATTCTTCGCCAACACAGTTCAAATGCATCAATTCTTTTTCTGTCTTCTTCATTTTGTACACTTTCATTATATGCCTCCTTAGTGTTTTTCAAATCCATCTGCTTTTCTCTGCCTATATTCTCCCACCTCAGTCCAGGCCGCTGTCATTTGTTTTCAAGGCTATTGCAATAGCCTCCCAGTCGATCACCCTGCCTTCAGGCTTGTTCCCCTCCAGTTTGTTCTGTACACTAGACTTTTCAAGCATATACCTGTTGTCATTCCCCAGCTAAAAACTAATCAGTGTCTCAGGGTCAGGTCTACTAAGCTTATAGGAGCCTTCATGACCCAGCCCCCAGCTATCTTGCTGGGCTCTTCGATTGTGACATTTTGATTCTCTCTAGAAATACTGCTTTGCAGGTGCCTTACTGCTGGCCTGTTGCCTTCTGCTTAGAATGTTCCCTCCCCTACAAAACAAAATCACATCCTCTCGCCAACTCCTGTTCATTCTTCAGGGATCTTTTCCAGAAAACCCTGACTGATCCCCGAAATCTGAGTGCCTCCAGTGTGCTCTGGTAGCGAGTGTTTACTGAAAGAATACTATTTCCCTGGCACTGAGGACACATGGAGAGTAGGGAGACTGGGTTTCTGCTTGCAGGGAGGTTGTCACACTGTATCGTAAAGGCTCACTTAGTTTTCTTACAGTATCAAACATTACCTGAGGGAAGAGATGTCTAGCATAACAATCTCCAAGCACTTGTCACATAAGTACTAAATATTGGCTGTGTATGAACTTTAATAACTGCTGAAAGGTTGAATAGCTTTATTTCATTAGGATTATTTTGACTTCACAAATTAATTTTTTTCTCTTTTTAGATTTAGTCCCTAATTGTAATATGTATAGTTGGTACATACTATCTTAAGCAGCTTAATAAAAAAAGATTTTAAGTATAATGACTTTTCACAAATTTTATACACCTGAATTTTTAGAACTGTTCTTTGCTTTTTTGTTGTTGTTGACTTCCATTCTGCTTTATAGTTATTTTTCTCAAATAGCAGTTTCCACCTTGGTTTTAAATTAATACTAGCTGTGCCTGTTTCCAGGATCCCTGCGGTGTAGCAGTGGGTGGAACAGTGGGGCACTGCTTATGCACTGGGCTGGCAGTCATTGGAGGAAGAATGATAGCACAAAAAATCTCTGTCAGAACTGGTAAGTCTTTTTTTTTAATTTTAATTTTTATTATAAAGCATACACTTTAAATTTACAATCACTGAGAGATTAGAAAAAGGGAATTAGCTTTAATGATTTACGTTTCTACTTCTAAAGTATACCCAGTCTTTGTAATTAGAATCTGTTAGAGGTCCTGAGGTCTTAAGTATTGCCACTAGTCTTACAAGTATGAACTATTTATCTCGTGTAGATGTTAGTAAAATACAAATTCATTCAATAGCATGACTGAATTCATAGTAGGTTTTTGTCAACATATTTTCTCAGTCAAGGGATATTAAAAATAAAGCAGTCATTGTGTGGAAGTGAGAAATTTTGGGCCTTAACAGTGTGTCCTAAAAGATTGGGAAATCATAGTGGAGACCATATTTACTGATTCTGCTGAAAATTTCTTACAGCTGTAAGTAACTGTTAGCTCCTAAAGATGGAGTAGTGTCTTTGCTAGTCAGGAATTGTCTAACATTCCCTTTTAGAAATGGGTTTTAAAATGAGTTATAGTTCTGTCATTGCTTGTGAGCACTTTCAGTTTACTGTTATTCTGTCGCAAATAGTGCTGGAGAAGAAACAAATTCTTATTGTACAGCACCAGGCATGTGAAGTGTTCTCTGCTATGTAAACAGGGTTCAAGTGGTTGATTCCAAGACCGACGGGCAGCATCATGGCTCCCTGATGTTTGTGCAGTATCATAGGAACTTTGCCTTATTTAACTTTTTTCTCTTCTCTTCCAGTGACAATCATAGGAGGCATCGTTTTTTTGGCGTTTGCATTTTCTGCACTATTTATAAGTCCTGATTCTGGTTTTTAACAGCTATTTGTTCATTTGTATTTAGTTGAAGATAGGTAACTTTTGTCTTTCTGTACATAGTGTACACTATAACTAAAAATGATAGAAAACACTGTATTTTGTAGCAATGATTTGTGAGTTTGAACCATTTAATGAGAGTATTAGGTCCAAAAGAGATAATCATTACTATATGCAACATGGATTTTTAAAAGAAACTTGATCTCTAAGTGTGGATTTTTCTTTTCTCCAGCATTATTATGTTAATATGGTCTCCATTGTTTCTGTACATGCAGAACCATTGTGTGGTAGGGTATACTACTTGATTTTCTTTCAGCACTGACCCCTTTATAAAGAATATAAATTTCCTCCTGGATCACCATGGTGTTTTAAGATGTTTACCTTAAAATTTTTCTTGAGGGAAGAATGAATATCTTTTAAAACATTTCCTCAAGCTAGTAAGCAGTTTAATCAAGTCCTTTCAAAATTAGGTTATTTAAAAAC
>NW_004444037.1:4713126-4765590 GCF_000243295.1 Trichechus manatus latirostris | reverse complement strand
TTTTTTTTTTTTTTTTGCTTGATGATGATGTCTAGTTGCATAACATCAGTTAGAAGTTACATAGCTTTTCCTCATTTTAACTTCTTAGTGCTGGCACAGCCATTGCCAGCAGTGAACTTGCACTAATACAGGCCAACTGAAACACACATTACAGAACATTTGAATGTCGTTTTATTAAGCGATGTCACAGTTTGTTTTCTCAGAAATTTAAAAGCATACATTTGAAAACATCCTATCATCTTTAATTTAACCCTCAGAGTTGAACAACCTTTTTTTACATCACTACATCTAACTTGTGGTTGATGTGGTTTAATTACCACTCTCTAAGGGAGGCAGTCCCTGGGTGGTGCAAACAGTTAATGCTGGGCTGCTAAGGGAAAGGTTGGTGGTTCAAGTCAACTCAGGTGCCTAGGAAGAAAGACCTGGTGATCTACTGAAAAATCAGCCACTGACCTGTAGAGCACAGTTCTACTCTGACACACATGGGGTCTCACCATGAGCTGTAATTAACTAGTAAGGGATCCCAAAAGCTAAACACTGCCCTGAACCTAGCCTATGGGACTTGAGAGCTGCCCTGGGAGCCCTAAAGTGTCATACCGTGTTCTAATGCACACCAGCAACAAGTGTCCTCAAATTTCTAGGCTTTAAATATTCAAACACTGCTTCGTTAGACAGTGCTGTGTATGGAGGTTTTGCTTCTTTGAAGAACCAAGTAACAATATGTAAAGACAGCAAACATTTTTTGTAGAAGAATTTGCAGTGTGTATACACCGTTCCACCTGTATTTAAGGACTTTAAATGAACTTTAATATGGATATGATAATGACAGGCATTAGAAGCTGCTGTTTGTTTTACTTACATTTCCCAAAATGGGCAAAATAGGGGTAAAGGTGAGGCAAAGTGTGCCACTGGTTCTGTCATACTAGCCTTCGGCTGTGTTGGGGAAGTCATTATACAAAAAGCGCCCATAAAATAGAGAAGGCAGCAAGTGAAACCACAGAAAGGTTGGCGCTTTATGAAGTACATTTGAAAGGAGTTACCTTTATTTATTGAAATTTTCTGAAATGAGACTGGGAGGGATGTTCAGGGGCATCTGGACTGGGCCCTCCACTACCACCCTGAAGTAAATCAGACATGCATGCCCATGAAGAGTCATCATGAGCACTAGAGACTGCACCCCAAGTGAGAAGAGCTGGTTCTCTAAAAAATTACGCTGAACAACAAAACCACAAATTAAATACAAGACACTGAAATCACTCTGATGAGACAACACAAAGATATTTTAAAACAAATAAATACACTTAGCCATTTTTATTCAAGAAACCCAGAAAACTGCTTTCAAAGCAATTGCTTCTTTAAACCACTCTCTGAATTCTTCCATTAATACTCACTATTTTGATTGTCACTTAATGCAGCACCTCAGTGTTTGCTGGTGGTGGTGATGGCCACTTAATAGTCGCTTCATAAACAATCCTATTTCACTAAAGAGCATTTCCCTGGGAAAACCCAGACAGCTTACAAAATATTGTTAAATACTCAAAACAGAACCTGTGAAGTATTTGTTTATTTAAGAAAAACAGGGAATGTAGTGTTAAACTTATGACATGGGGGGTGGGGGGAAATATGCAAAACAGTCACACAGAAGGAAAGTTTTAATTTTTAAGTACCTCCAAGTCCGCTTAATTTTTTGTGAGCTGTTTAACACTTTTAAATATCCTAAATTAAAACTATATCAACAAAATTTATCCCCAGTGTTTCCATAGGAGACATTAAAATAAGACCAAATTATACGATTTTTTTTCTTTAACCAAAGTAGTATTTTTTTTTCATAGTAGCATTTTTCTCAGTCCTTTTTGTGCAAAAATATTTTAAGAGCAATTCAAATGGAAAGGCTGAAATGACATGCCAACATTTCAGGGCACATTTAAAATACTCAGAATAATTCTCAAAATTATCATATTCTAGAATACTACTACCAATCACTTTTAGGTTAGTTTTGTACATCCACTCACACTGATGCAATTTTCCTAGACCTCTGAAAATAAACAGGCTCATTGGTCTCTTTTGGTGTCCACACAATAGGCAAGATAAGTTTACAATAGTGTCTAAATGGAACGAGGCATCTACAATCTCTTGACTCCACCACATTCAAAATAAAAGTCAGTTCATTTGGCTACCCTGAAATCACTCCCATAAACCTACTATGGTTCACTGGATCTAAACATTTCTCAGAAATGTGTCATTTTATAAATTCACCTAAGTGATGATTTGGGGATCCTTTAGAAATAGTTAATGCCTAAGATAATAAACTTTATCAAAATGAATAATTGTAATAAAGTGCTTTTTACATTTCAAAATGATGCTTTTAGACTGTGGCATGTTGTTTTAACAGTGTGTGCTATTCCTCATATGAAGGATCCCCAGGCATGAGAGTTGCAACTTCTCACCTGTCTCATAAAGCAGCAGCACTATCTTTTGGTAGGCTGACAAGAGGCACATTACCCATGCGGATGAAGCTATAGTAGCGCTATGGCAAAAAAAGGGAGTAAATTAGAAAAGTAGGGGGCATGTGGAGGGTTCCTAGAATACTTATAGTAATTATATACAAATATATTAAATATACTATAAAAATAGTAGACTCTTTTCCTTTGCAATTACTTCAGAAGCTCCTTTTAGAAGAATGCTCACCCAAACCAAACTTAAAAGGTTCTCTTTCTCCATTCACTATTAAAATGGCAAGTGCCCTTCTTCTTCCATCATTTAAAAATTCCAATCCACCTACTCCTGGCTAGACTCACTCAACAATATTAATATCCAGTGTTTATACCTTCCAACACTGACTCCCGTGGGACTAAGAACAGGGTTGCAGATATTGGAAAGGTTATAGACTTGAACGAGTTTTACGTAAATGTTTATCAACAAATTTTTAATCGCCAAAGAAATGCAAAGAAAGGAAAAAGCAGAAACAAGCAATACTAGAGTAAAATGCTGTTTGCGTTCCACTTAGAAAAAGTCTGCCTCAGTATAGCAGAAACATTGTAAAACACGTTGAATAATAATCCAGTCTAAAAGAATCTTCACCTGTCTGTATAGAGGAGGAGAAACAGAGTTCTAGTTTAAGTGCCCTTTTCTAACTAAGGCTTCTTGAACAAGGTTCATCTCCAACACAATGCCCGTTACAGAGCTGGACTGCTTCAGTGCTTATGATTAACTTCAAGCAGACGGCTTTAAGGCAATGACCAAAAACTACAGCACTTCTGCAGAATCCAAATAACATTTTCACTATTCTGCACTGAGTATAACAAACCACTCAAAATCACTGGCATCTTTTTATCTCTAGTTCATTCCTAAACCAGATTTAAGTGACAAAGCAAAGCACAGGACTCTAAAATTACTCCATCAACTTAGGATGGAGTTCAGAGATTGAACTGTAGTATTTATTTACACACACACAACCCCCCCCCCCCACCACATTCACTTTTCCTCCAATATTTTCCACTCTAAAACTGGAGTACTTTTAACTGTCTAGGTTCTGGTTTGATGCCACCCGCAGCAGCAGTTTTCATTACTAACCCTTGCAGGTAGGTCTCTCTTCTAGTTGAACAATTCTGAGTCACCCAGTGCCACAACAGCCCAAAGTAAGATAACTGCAGAGCACCTAGCATTTTTCCTTATCTTCAACATTTTCTTCCATACCTAAAAAAGTGCCACTCAGAATAGAATGTTTTTAAGAAAAACTGAATACTTGTGAGAATAAAGCAGAGGGACAAATATGATTTTTAAGTAGTTGAAAGGTGTTTTCATTTGGTATCTTCATGGTTTAGATTTGAGATTTTAAACAACTTTGGCTACAGAAATAAATGAAGAACAGACAACTGCTGCATCTTCATCTGAATGCTCAAGTCTTGATTCGGGGAGAGGACAGGGACAGCCTGTCAAGTTTAAGAGGGAAAGAATGAGCTAAGAGGCACCTAGTGCTTACTTGCTCTTCTAACACTTGATTCTGACAGCAAAAGAAAAGCAGCTAGCTGCTCCTTTAAATTCAGCTGCTGTTAATTCCAAGCAGGAAAAAATGAGCTGTGAGGAAAAGAAAGGAATTATAAAGGAAAATTTTGTCTAATTTTCTTTCCAAAATATTTTTGGGAATAGAAAATACTTGAAGGGACTAGGGGAGGAGAAGGTAAATAAATAAACATAGTCTACAGATTTACCTTGTGGCTTGTCTTATGCTATGCTTCTGTTAACCTAAGTACATAGTACTCACAGTTCACCATCTTTTTAAAAAATACAAGCCTTAATATAATAGTTCTTCAGATCTTTCGTTAGCTAGATCCGTATCGCTAAATCTCACCAATAAATAAATGAGGCACAACTCAGATATAAATGGAATGGCATGATAAGGTCAAAAAAGGCAATTTGAAGAGGGGAGAAAATATGTTACTGTATTCTATAACATGAATTTTGTCTGCATATATGTATGCTCAAATACAAACATTCTGACAACTATTCTTGACATTCATGGGAATGTCAAATTTCTTCTAGATGACCATGTACCTAGAAGAATTCCTTGATATTTAATTATTGATTGGTATCATGCTTCTTTTATAGAAGGATAGGTACCAGCTTTCTTTGGTTGTTTTATTTTCTTTTTCAACATTAACGTTCTAATTTAAGTATGTGGCCAGGTATAGTTTTCTACAGAAAGACAAAGTATACACCTAAAGGATGACAGTAAGCGGAGGGCAGGAAAGGCTTAATAACTGATTTAGAATTTCTCTGACCCCTTTATCTAGCAATTCTGCATTAGGTTATTTTCATTACTCAAAACGTTTGTTTTTAACAACCTCAGCTCTGTTATAGTTTAAAACATTTTCCTTTAAGGTCAGTTTTGATTTACTATAGGTTGTTCTTCTCCCTTTCCTCAGTAATAATTTTTTATATTCTAATAAGATATTTCCCTTTGTTCTGTAGATGTGGATTTTATTATCAGTACCATAAAATCTATAAAATGCTTTTTAAAAAGTATGTGTAACTTCTGTTGGAATTTATTACCTTTACAATATTGCCGTATGAAATCTTAGTTCATGTTCAGAAAGCATGTGAGTTACAACATTCTAGTGTTATAGTGAAGGCAAAGCCAATTCCTACCCCTTCTTTTTTCTTTGTAGGAAAAACAAGTTCATCTTGTGCAAATACTTACTGGCAATTCTTAAATGACTATTTAGCTTTAAAGGAAGTTAACATGCTAATTTAGGGAAACACTTTTGGGATCACATTAATGATTTTGATAGTAGGATGTCATCTTTTATTTCTAAATTATTCATCCCTCCTGTCCAAGAGACTCAGAGCAGTCTTCATAGAACTCAGGAGAATAATAACACTGACACCCACATGCTGTTAAAAATGCACTAAGGTTTCAAAATTGCTACTGAAACCAGACAATGAGTTCAAGATGGTGAATTATCACCTGAATTAAAATCAAGGCACTATGGGCTTTTTTTTTCCCTCAAATAACCCTGAATCATTTCTGACTAAAAGAAGCATTGAAATTGTGAAGGATAATAAAAAGATTCCAACATATCCTAAGAGTTAAAATTCCCACCACTGAGAATGTTAAAAAGTGCCTAAAATGTGTTTTCTGTGCAAATTTTACTCCTATAACTGAGACATTCTTGAAATTACTTTCAGGCTTGTTGAAAACCATTTACACAAATATTTCCAACTGAACTATATTAAAATATGTGATCAAAAATTCTCAACCATCTAAAATAAAGCAGTGCAAATCCTATTTTCAAACATACATAATTGAAAAATAATGAAATGAGGGTATTTCTGAATAACTTGAAAATCTCGTTACATCAATAATTTAACCTGAAAAAAATCCATTCCCAGCAGCACATCATACCGCACTGAACAAACTGTGACATCACAGCTACAAGTATGAGCAAAAGACTTGTGCCCAGCGGACGGATTTACCAGTAAGCGCCGTACAAACCAGCTTACGATAAGCAAGGTGCACACGGGCTTAAATGTGTTTACTTACTAATCTGTAGTGTACAGTTTCACAGGGGTTTTACCACATCTCTGATGTGGTGAAAAACAGGTGAAATTGTACAAGTAAGCCCATGTGTACCTTACTTATTGGGCAATCCGTCCCTGCTTGTGCCCCAGAAAACTGAATAGAACGTTATCGTGCTGTAAACAAAAGGGAAAACAGAGGATGTATTAGTTTGCACATGGTGGCAGAATCTAACGAATGTATTCATACCTATAAGACATAATGCTTTCATGCAGCATACAAAATGTTTTGCTTTCTCTCCTTTTATCCACACATATACATAATATTTTTACAGCATCTGTACAATAGAGAATTTGAACCCACACAACATTCTGAAAGTAACTACTGTTCCATCATTATCTGAAAAGGGAGAGGGGCTGGGGAGGGGTATCTACTGAGTCTACTGGACTGTCTTCATGGCATCATTGTAAGCAAACCCCTGACATGGCAGTGGTGTGTCCTCTGTAACACTCAATAACAGGCACAGAACCACAAAAAGTTACTAACATTGTTAGTGCCTTTCTGATTCACTGGAGGTCATGTTTCATAGCTGAGCTTCTTAACATTTGGCAATATACTCTTTTCCACTGAAAAATATCTGGGCAACTAAAACACTGTCAGAATTGGTGACATCCCTATGATCATCTCCTGCTGGCTGGTATTTAATGTACATCTGTAGCGCTAGGCAGCATTTTCCCCAACAACTAATTCCAGGAACTAGAACACTTAATACTGCGTCTCATGAAGCTGCTGGAACTTTCCTCCTATCCTCAGATCATCTGAGCAACTCCTTCTGGGCCAACCCCTTCCTCCCCTGATGTCAGAGAGGAGGCCTGTGTGTTACTGTGGTTGAACCTTGGAAGGATCAGTCAAACTGTCAGTCCTGTGCCGACTGAGCTGCTGCTGTTGCTGAGCCTGGTGCTGCTGGTGACGTGACTGAGGGAAAGTGCTCTGTTGCAGTGGAAATGCAGCAGAGAGGATGAACTGAGCTGAAGGATTCCCATGGAGCAACCTAGAAGTCTAAAAAACAAATAGATTACGCAACATTGCTTACCCTCACTATATTGTCCACATAAGATTTACTCAAGTTTTCCACTGTACATAGGGATGAGATCCTGAAGTTCTACATCATCAACATAATTCTTACTTCCTCATATAAGAATCATACTTTGGAAAATTCTTATGAGGCTATCCCTCTTTCTGAAAGTATACATGACAAAATTTCATATTTTAAGAGTCTGAGTTGGAGATTTTATGGTATAGAAAGCAATCTATGTCTGGCAACAAACCACACATTCTTCCGATTTATATGTCTTAAAGACCTAAATTTTACAGTAAGATTTAAGCATAGCTATGAAATATGAAAACACGAGGGCAAATGGACAATGCCTTATGCACACAGGCTCATTCAGTTGGTGGAGCGGCAGTGTACGCGGTCGACAGCATGAGTCCTGACTGCTGGGTTCCAACTCTGGCTTCCCTATCTGCTAGATGTGTGACTTGGGCAAGGTATTTACTTCTCTGGGCCTTAGTTTATAGAAATAATAATAGTGCCTGCCGTACTGGTTTTTTATGAAGATTAAATGAGTTTAACCATATAAAGTTCCAAGAACAGTGCCTAGCAAGTAATAGGAGTCTAATATTAGTTGTTAATATAACTGCGTAAAAGCACCATAGAAATGAGGGCAGAGTTAGTCTTAAGTCTTATATGTAGCAGTGTGGTATAACACAAGCAAAATAAAACAAAGAACAAAGGCACAGTAAGATAGTAAGAGGCTCGGTGTTTGAGTTTTACCCTGCCATTTATTAGCTGTGTGACCTTGGGTAAGTCTCAGCTTCTATGAGCCTAAGGTTCTTTTACCCAATTTCTACTGTGGCATGCTGTTTATAAATCTATATCCCTAGGACACAAAGGAAACCAGCTGAAAGAAAGTGAATTTTTAAGTGAAAGCCCTTTCCCACTACTGCAAATACAACTTGATACAGGGTTCCTAATTTTAAAACGGAACTGTGGTGGGTGGTTTTTTCAAATGTATATGATGGACACATGTACTAACACACACACACAAAGGACAGAGCCTTAAACTGTAGTGACCATTAAGCTTTGCCAAGGATCTCTTGAGAGTCTGCTGTTATCAGAAAAAGTTACTGTGGAGCTAAAGAATTCAGGATATTTATGGTTGGATCTCCACGAGCCTTACAGGATTACAACAGAGGTACATTTTGGACATATATAATTAACAAAGCTAAATTTTATATTTGCTATCTACATATTAATGTGTTTGTGAAGGTGCTTACTGCCTATCTTGTTTATGGATCCCCTGTCTTTGGAAGGCTTCTGTGGGAAAATTGGTGGAGGAGAGAATGTTCATTCTTATAAGGGCCTTTGTTCTCTGATAGACTTAGTAGAGGTCTTAAGGCATGTCTTCTTTTTTTTAAGCTTTTGGTTAATTCTCATGGTATATATTTTCCCCAGATAATAGCTTATAGCTTACTATAAATTACTATTCTTTACTTCTAACAATAGCTAACTCAGTTACTAATGACTTCAGTGTAGGCCTAAGGTCTAAGGAAGTGTATGACTTCTAGAGCTATTTAAGCAACTAAACCGTTTTAGTTTCCCATATTACCAAGTTAAGGATTATATTTGAACCAGGGAACTGAGGACGATATACTAAGACTATATTTATGCCTGCGTATACAGTATAATACTGAATCTCCTAATCATACTGTATGTTGTGTAATTCTGGCCTAGATGAGGTAGTCTCCAGCACAAATCCAGGCTGCCCTACATGCAGAATTGTTCCAGCTAGGCCAGAAGAAAGAAGGTGGATTTCCTGATGTCACAATCTGATACTGTGCAACCCCCAGCAAGGATACTGAGATCTAGACATTTGTTCTGTAGCTCTGTTTGCTGTGTACCAACTTTCTCCTGTATTCTCTAGATAAGTACAGCCTGTCTGATTCACTCACGTGGTATCTGTCTGTATTCTGGTTAATCTGAGCCTCCATGACATCTGTCAATAGTGGTCATAAATGACGGCTAGCTATATGCTTTGTACTGTTTGATGATTTAATACTTTTTAACTCATGAGGTATAAACCACTATCAAATACACATATCATATATATATTCTGTATATATTCTATACATATGTGTTCCTCCATTTTATAGAAAAGGAAACTGAAGTTTAGCAAGTAACTTGTCAAAGGTCACACAATATGTGGTGCAGCAGTGACTCAATCTCAGAGCAGTCTGATGTTAGAGCCCAAGTTCTTAACGATGACATGTACTGCATGCTGCCTCCAGAGTATTTCTCCTCTGATGTTAATTTATAATTGAAAAATTACAATAAAATATAATCCAACAGAATAATTTAAGATAATGCATATACTCCTAAAAAAAACTGTTGTGAGACCCCTGCCCCGTAAAGAGTAGAGTTTGATGGGCTGCTAGAAAGGAATAGGAAAAAGAAAGGTGCCTTTACTTGAATCCTAGAAACTCTAGCCTAGGCTAAAGTGCCTTGATGTAGGCAGGAAGTGGGCCACTTACTCTACTAAGCAGTTCAGATACTTGGGTATGTCCATGGAAGGGCTAAAAGTCTTCCAAAGACTGAATGAGGGAAGAAAAAATAGCTGGGGCAAGTTTTCTATCTTTGTAGAGATTCAAATTATACAATAACCTTTTATGGATTTTTCAGATCAGTTATACAACTATTCATTTAAATGTCTGATTTCATTGTATAAAAGTAAATGGAGTTGGAACAGGTTCCCCCGGGGAGAATTACCTGTAAAAACTGCTGTGGTGGTTGGGTCAGCTGAGCCTGAGATGGTTGCTGAACTGAAGTAAGCTGCTGCTCCTGGGAACTCTGCTGTTGTTGCTGCTGCTGTGTTACTGACAATGTCTGTGACTGTTGCTGCTGTGTGGCAAAAGTAGGATAGGCAGTCACCACCTGACCCATAAGCATAGTACTGGGTACCATGACTGCCCCACAAGCTACAGGAGCAGTCACTAATTTGGTCACAAGTTGCTGACCTTGAGAAAATCTGTTGGAGAAGAAAGAAGAAAGTAGAGTCAGAAACACAAGATATGTATTATAAAAGGGAGTGGGCTGAATACTTGCCTAAGATAATTCCCATGATACTGCCAGTTTTTTTAGAAAGCTATTATGTTCCTGTTTTGTTTCATGTTATTAAAAATTCATTTTGAGATACCACTTAAAAAAGTTTATACAGCAAAATTAACATATGATAACATGTCAAAAATACTAATGTTTTTCCTTTTATAAAATCACTAAGTATTTGGGAGTCAGATACTTGTGGCACATGGTTCACTTGCTAATCACGAGTAAACTTAAAGTCATCTTAAGGGAATTTAAAACACTCTACAGAAGAAATTTACACTAAAAATTGTATTTTATAAACATAACTCAAAACCAAATGTCATTCTAACAGGGAATAAAAGTACGCTCAATTTATAAATTTATCAATGCAGCATAGTAACCGCCATGTTAGAATTAATTCATTTACCTTTGCCTCCCCACTCCCTCCATCTTTCCTTCCTTCGTTCCTTCTTTTTTAATAAAAGAGCAATCAAAACACGATGCCTCTTTGGGGAACAAGATTATTTCTATTTGCTTTTTCTTTGAAATGAAGTTAGTTTCTAACACTGGCCAGACAGTGACGAAACTGGTAAGACCCTCCTGTATATGCAGCCTGACGTAACTGCAATTACAAACTATTTAAAGTACTTAGCAGTGTTAAACTTAGTACAGAGGCATACTTTATTATATATATGTTCTCCAAGACAAATCTATTTTCAATCCACGCTAAATCTTGAAAATACTATATTTTATACACTTCAGAACCAAGTACTTTATAATGGGGAAAAAATAAAATTGGAACAAGTGTTGTTGTTGTTGTGAGCTGCTGTGGAGTTGCCCCCAACTCATGGTGACCGCATGCACAACAGACCTAAATGCTGCCCAGTCCTGCTCCATCCCCACAATTGGTTGTGGATCAACAGTTCTGATCCACTGGGTTTTCTTTGGCTTATTTTCGGAATTAGATCGCCAGACGTTTCTTCCTAGTCTGTCTTAGTCTGGAAGCTCTGCTGAAACCTGTTCAGCAACACACAAGCCTCTATCAACAGATGGATGGTGGCTGTGCATGAGGTGCATTGGCCAGGCCTCCTGCATGGAAGGCAGAATTCTACCACTGAACCACCACTGCCCCCAAGGAAACACATGACATTTACAAAATGGCTTAGTCACAGAAATGCTAATTTCTCTGTAAATCTAAAAGAAATTAGTATCTGAACTGCCCAACTGCTCACTGGCAAATGTGGTAAGAATACTGCATCCATCTCAGGCACCAAAAGACATGCTTCAGTCTAGTTTTGCTTACTCACGCTTCTGTGGCTTTGTATGTACTGCTCTGGCCTGAACACCCTCCCCTGACTCCCTGCCACACCCAAAGGCAAGCTCTCCAAGACTCAGGCCAAGTATGTATCTCCTCTGTGACACCTTCCTTGACCACATTCTCTCTTAACCTGCTTGCCTCCACGCATAAAACTGCTCACTTCCTCCTTTCTAAACACCTATTAAGTATTTATCACATCAAATAGTATTTATTTGTTTACCTTTATATTGTTTTTACTAGTGTAGTCTTTCTCTTGGGGCAAGAACTATGCCATCGTCATCTAAGTAGGCCCTCAAATGTTTGCTGAAATATGTATTCTTCCCTCAAAAAACAGACAGGTTTACAAATAGTTGCAAAACCACACCCTCTAAAACACACATCAATATTCTGGAGTGATGCATTTTTCCTCAGGTGTTACAACTAGCCTGCATTTCTATGGAGCACATAGTGCTTCCTTTCAGAATGTTAGAAAACTTCAGAACGTTAGAGGCGGAAGGTGGACTTTTCTAGTTCTCCCTGCTCTCACTGTCTCTGTGATCCTCCAGCTTCTTTACTCTCTGGAAATTATTAATAGGATTTTAATTTAAAATATTACATGTTCTAACACAACAGCAAAATTGTACACCCTACTTACAGTAAAATAAGTAAAAAATAAAAATGTACTCAAAATGGGATACTTAAGACTACAGACATTCTACAGATGTTAAAAGACAGCTTTACAATGTGTGAATGGCATTTTTTCATAAAGTTTGTTTCTAAGTCAGCTATCTGGGCTTCCCACTAAAATAAGCCATAGAAGGCTGCATTTTGAGAATGACTCACAAAAGCTTAACGTAGTCTATGTTTAAGCACTTGAGCTTTGAAATCAGAGACCAGGCTTGAGCTCAAGGATCCTCCACTACTCCCTTAACTAGCTATATGCCCTTGACCAAATTACTAAAAACCCACTACGTCTCAGTTTTCTTACATCTGGAAGATAAAAGAAGATCCTAACACACCTTTTTTGGGGGGCGGGGAGGGAGGGCATACAAGAATTAAATGAGATAATACATTTTGAGCACTTAGTATAGAACTTAACTGAATAAAAGATAAGCTACTTTTATTCTGTAACATATATATAAACTATGGTAGTACAGACCCTAATCATTGTTTCTACATGAAAACTCTCCAGCATCTGTGTTGAACAGATCTAAGTTTCACAACGAGACAGCTATCACAAACTCTTGTAACAGTGTACTGAAGAATTTGGATTCTACAATATTTGGCAGCACATTTCTGTACAGGAAACAAAATTTGTTGTTACTCTTTTATTATAAAACCTTTAAACAATGGATACACTCTGGGTTTTTATTTCAAATTTAAGAACACTGGTTGGAGTGAGCAACAAACTAAACCATTTTTTAATCAATCAGATTATGACTCTGAAAATGACAAATGACAACTACCTTATCTGTCTGTCCTGAGTGAAAGTAGTTACCGCAGCACTCTGAGTACTGTTCTGTGGCATACTAGATGGGATCTGGACCATGCTTCCTGCTGCTGGCTGAGAAATCACCATAGTGTTATACAGTGGGGCTGTAAGAGTGCTCTGTGTCTGACTGGGGACAGATGTTTGTTGATTATGCCCACTCAGTACATTTTGTTGACTTTGCTAGAAAAGAAAAAGATTTTACAGATAGATTAACTGACAAAAATGTAACCAGAAAACATAACTTCTACTATTCACTGCTCGAATAATAGCTGACATGACAGAGAAAGAAGTGGCAGGATATATTACTCTGAGAGAAATCTACCCACAAAGGAACGACTTGTAGTTACTAAGAATGAAATAGACTTGAATACCCTGCTGGAAGGTTATCTATGACTTTAGAAAAAGAGTGTAACTATAACAGGGAAGATATAAAATATACATGAAAAAATTTCTGTTAAATGCTTGAAGTGAGTAATGGATTATTAGACACTGTTTATGTATTTCATGTAAAGCCTTGGGATTTAAAGTCACAGTTGTACACCAATTACTAAAATACTCGGGAATACTGGTTAAACCATCACTGCCCCAACAGTCTATCCTGCACATATGTTTCCTGGTCAGCCTCTTTACCAGCCAAACCTTCTTAACATATAGAAGTAGTCTGTAAGTTATAAGAACCTGGTATGATTTAGACTAGACCTGTTAAACAAGTCACAACATTTTCTAAATGTCAATATGTTGAAAACATTTGCCATTCAACACTAACATAATTTTTCAAAAAATATTTTAATGATCATTTTTCAATACTGTACTTTCCAATTGCTATTAAAATTTAAAAGATGCTATTTTGCAAGGTAGAGCTTTATTTTTGTTTTAGCAATGGTTCACGTTTCAGTCACTAAATTCTTCATAGCCCATTATACTTGATAACATTACCTGAGTCGATGTATTTTGTAAAGTCTGCTGTTGTATCATGTGCTGAGTTGTACCAATACGTCCAGTATTCATTCCACTTTGAATCTGGTTAGTAGGAACAACCTGACCTTGCATATTTATAGGTGCGAGTTGCTGGATGTTAGATGAATTCCCAGAAGAAAGTTGAACAGAACCAAAATTCAATCCAGGGGTGGACTGTTGTAAAAACATCTTTTAAAATAAAGACTACATTAAAATGAGTTTTGTAGATTAATCATTGAATAAAGCGTGAAACTTCATTCTTCTAGTGATTCCTAACCCTATCCTGTTTCACATTATTAGAAAACGTGCTACAAATTTCAAAATCTCTATTTGTTCGAGCATTTTACATTTTGCGGATTGTTTGTTATATCAGCTAGCATTACCCTAACTCAGTGCTACTCAAAGGTCTGTGGACTAGCAGCATCTGTAATACCTATCATTTATAATTTATGGTATTAGGTAGAAGCAGTTTTTATTTACCAAAGTCCTAGTTTCAATATGTAACTGTAGACTGGTCCTGTTAGTTGACCAAATAATATTAATATCACTCAAACCTACTAGTCCTGGTATTTTAGTAAAACTACTGCTAATGACTGATTTATAAAATTCTGTGGTTAAAAGCTCAGCTGCTAACCAAAAGGTTAGCAGTCTGAATCCACCAGCCTCTCCTTGGAAACCCTATGGGACAGTTCTACTCTGTCCTTATAGGGTTGCTATGAGTTGGTATCAACTTGATGGCAACAGATATCTAAATGTACCTAGAAGTGCATATAAAATACAATTTTTATATTTTGAATTTAAACTTACTAAAAACTGAACTCCTAAAAGATGATTCCATTAGGCTGGAGAAACAAGGACGTTGATGGAAATACCCTTATGAGTAATTATCTTTAAAGACTGTAAATGAAACCATACTGAATAATCAATGAATATTTATTGAACTGTCAAATAAGTCAATTTTCCTAAGACACCAAAATATGGATGCAAGATTGTAACTCTGTAGTATTCAAATAAAAGAATAACTTACCTGCAGCCCTTGACCATGAACCATCTGAAGTTGTTCTTGAATTTTTCTTAGTTCTTCTTGTTGTCGATGAATATTTGCCTCTATCATCCGTGTTCGTTGCTCCAATTGGTCTTTCAGATGCTGCATGGCTCCTAATTGAGCTGAAAACTGAAACTGAAGTACCATGCGTGGACAGAGGAAAGCATATTTTAGAAGTTCTCATAATTGTACAATGTGGAAAGTAAGCAGTATATCATGAGTTAAGAATGTTATGCCAGTTATCAATTATCAATGTATTGCCTCTCAGCAGGATTCTCAAATCCAGGCATCTCTGCTCTGCTTTTGTGATACTGGAGATGGACCCTGTAAATATTTCTCCTTGCTAACAGGCACAAATTTAATCATATCAGTAGAGGGTACATGAGAGATACTGCAAGAGGAAGGGGCTCTGCAAGAGGAAGGGGCTTTCCTCCCTGGTTCTGGGGCTTTTCTTTCTTGCTCTTATGGCACGGCTGCCAGCAGGCAGTTTCCCAGCAAGTCTCATCAGCACCCCTGAAGGTGGCTTTCCAGCAAGTCTCACTGGCATCCTAGTGGGCAGCTTCCCAGTCCCGCTGCACTCCAGTGGGTGGCTTCATAGCATGTTTTGCCAGCACTCCAGCAGGTGGTTTCCTGCTCTGCAGCCCTTGCCTGTGGTACCTCAGTGAACTTCTGTCATCGGGGGTGGGGAGGTTTTGGAGGTAGGAGAATTTTCCAAGATTGTTCCTTCCTCAGATACTCTCTTTCTGCCTTATAGTTAGTGGCTGCTCTCTACAACTCCTGTTCCTATATTCTTTAGAGTTCTCTTTATTCCTCTTAGTAGTTAATCCCTATTACCAGTTCACTCACTGGAACAAGTCACTTAACTTCTCTCAGTCTCAGTTTATCTGTAAAATGGGGATAATGAAAGCACCAACTTTATGGGGTTTCTGTAGGTATTAAATGAGTTAATGTTTTAGGCGGTACCATTTCAAATTGCTGATAACTGACATTTTCCACCTAAGTTAACAGCAGTTTCATATGGTTCAGGTGAATATACAAAACCCCTAGTACAACACCTGGCACATAAGAGCTCAAAAGAAGTTTGACATTATTCTCATTATTATCATTTATTAAAAATGCAGTGAAAACTATACCTTGTCATATAAAGCATACAAAATCTATCTTAATTAGCTGCTCTTTTACTCATTATCCTCTATTTTATGTGGAAGCAATGGGTCACAGGTGGTGGATATGGAGGAATTAAAAAAACAGCTTCCCCAGTGGCTTCACTTCTACACTTTAACAAATGAAGAAGTAGCCAGCACCTAGAGTTCGTCATATCAAATTCTAACATCCCTAGAATGTCCTCTATGTGCACATAAGAAGTACCCAAAGTGAAAAAAAGAGATAACCAACTATAATATTTTCAACTAAAACTGTTCTCAGACAAGTACAGAACAAAGACTTTTAAGGACTATGCAATTATGAATGAACAAAAACATAAAAGTTATTCTACTTCCAGTGTTTATAATCATTATTTATTTTTCTATGTTTTATCTGAGTCATAAGCAGCCCCTATTTTCTACTGCTTGTAATTTAGCTACAGTTGATGATTTACATCTTCAGTCTATACAGGCTCATTTAATATATTTCCATAAATATTTGGCCATAAGTACACAAGCTATTGTGTAAGGGCAGAAAGAGTTTCACTTTAGTGGAAATCTGTCTCAATCTTAACATAAGTCTCCTACAATGAGTTGCATTTAAAAGTGACAAATGCCTCCCAAAAACTTTTTTTCCTCTGTCTTCAGACGTTTGTATTGAGGACACTGAATACTACTTTTCAAGGCATACAACTCTGGCTTCTGAAGTTAACAATAATTATACTATACCCTATATTAGACTACACCACAAGTTTAAGAAAAGATTACATATTTAGTACCTCAATTCCCTCATGTCTTTATTTGTATTAGTAAAAATGTTATATTTGTTATATGAATTTATTTTAACTAAAGTTAATTGTACCTTTGGATAAAAAGTATATTGTCACAATTTATAAAGGGTATAAAGGATTTCTATTAAGTACAAGCAAGAAAATAGAAACCAATACAGAAGCAGGATAACAGGAAATAAAACCATAGAACTAAGAAGCAAAGCAGTTGGCTTTATCACTGAATAAGATGAGAGATTTCATTACTAACATTTTTGACACAGTGGATAGTATTTATTTCCTTTAAAATGAAATATGAAAATATTTCTTTAAAATGTTAAGAAATGCATATTCAGTATTCTGAGATTAATGAACTAATGATATTGAAAGTATGTCTAAATATTTACATAAAAATTCTGTTAACACTTCAGAATAAATAGGATTTGAGCACTCAATACTCATAAAAACTGTTGTAACTAAATATAACATTTAATAAAACAGTGCTATTATAAAGATCTTATATAAGAG
Organism: Trichechus manatus latirostris; assembly: GCF_000243295.1. NCBI lineage: Eukaryota > Metazoa > Chordata > Mammalia > Sirenia > Trichechidae > Trichechus > Trichechus manatus. The sequence goes on along the minus strand of NW_004444037.1, from coordinate 4,748,202 downwards.
TATGTTGCTAGAGCTCAAGATTAGGAAGTTGAGGTAATCTATAACATCAATATGTCTGTACAAGTGTCATATAACATTTTAATTATATATGTATATATTAAACAATACCTATAAATAATATTATTTTAAAAAAAGATACTGTTTTTACCTATTGTTAACTATCATTACCTAAAATCAAGCTACTGCTAAATCAAGGTGTATTTAATGCCAAACAAAGCAATCAGAAAACTTTATATCATCCTTACTACTACTCAGCGGTATTTTTAATGTGTTTCAGGCATTAAATCAGTTCAGTTAATAAATTACAAATTGGAGAACTATGTTCAAAAGTAACTTAGTGTCACTTTTGTAATACCTCTCCTTTGTCTTATATTTAGGCCTCCTTCAGGACTTAGGCCAGGCAAGAGTTCTTCTGGAAAGTCTTCCTTTGTTTCCTTAGGCTGTACTAAGGTTCCATCTCATATATTCATGTATCAGCCTGTATACCTCCTAGTACGCACCATAAAGAAGTCACCTAGGTGCCCTCCATGTGTAATAAAGTCTTTTAGTATTGATATTACATCTTACTCATCTTTGTATTGTCAACACCTGTAATATCTGACACATACAAGGAACTCAATAAATGTCCTGTATATGAACAAATGAATGAATGTATGAATAAAGTTACTCAATTCTTCCAATATCCATAAGAAGAACAAAATGAACAGCTACATTTCAACCTCAATATCTTTAGATCTATAGCATTTCTCAATGGGGAGTGTTGTGGTATATCAAGCAGGACAATTCTTTGTTGTACAAGACAGTCCTGCATATTCAAGGACATTTACCACCCTGGTGGAAACCCTGGTGGCATAGTGGTTAAGAGCTACGGCTGCTAACCAAAAGGTCGGCAGTTCAAATCCACCAGGGACTCCTTGGAAACCCTGTGGGGCAGTTCTACTCTGTCCTGTAGGGTCACTATGAGTCGGAATCAACTTGATGGCAGTGGGTTTGGTTTTTGGGTTAGCCCCTGCCAGTGGTACCCTACAATCATTATGACAATCAAGAATGTCCCCAGATATTCTAAATGCCCCCAGTTGAGATTTACCACTTCTAAAACTACATTTTAAAGAAATCTATATTATCTTAAAAGCAATTTATCATTTTACAATACTCAATTCAAACAAACAATCAAAAAATACCTGGGACATGCCTTGTGGAATTGGTAAATTTGCAGCTTGAGACATCACGGGCTGTGTTAATGACTGACCAACAGACTGGGAATTCATGGACTAGAAACAAAACAAATAACACTGGAATGATGATCATTCTCATACGTGAGCACTTTCACCAGAAATATCAACATGATACTTTTATGACTGAACTTTCAATTTGCCTCATACTTTCATTAGGTAAGCGTAGGTATGTCTCCCCCTCTATACTGGAAAGGCCTGTTCCTGACTTATATTTTTATCTTCCAAGGCACCTACCACAGTACCTTACATGGGGTCCTCAATAAAAGTTGGCTGAACTTAACTGAAGGTGACTGGCATTTGAATTTAGATATAAAATGCTTCTACATTACCAGCTTTTTACATTTTACCTGAAAAATAGCTAAAAACAGCTAAAAGGACTGATATCTACGACAACTATTTCACAAAAAAAGAGAGATCTTGAGTAAATATTATATATCAACAACCATTTTGATCTTTATAGAAAAGGATAATGAATAAATGGAATTCTGTAGATTTAGATGATTTTTTTTCCCGCTACTAGTAAATCTTTATTCAGAAGAACGTTAACTAAAGAGCTCACCTGACTACTAAATGATGACCTCCTTTGTGCCATCTTTTCATGAGCTGGTAAGTGCTGTCTGGGAGGAGTGCTCGTATCTGTTTGGATCTTTGTTGGTGTTGCTGAGGTCAACAAGAACAGAACAGCATAAGGTGCTTTAGAAAATACAGTTTCGAAAAATTAATTTCAAAATGCATTTCAGTGAATAAAAATGGTTATTTTTCTAAACCATTCAATAAAAGTGAAGTCTACTATAATGAGATGATTCATTTTAATTTATTTATACATATTATTGTGGTGAAAATATACACAACATTCTCCATTTCAACAATTTCTACATTTAAAATTTAGTGCCTTTGATTACATTCTTCATCTCCTGTCTTTTATAAGGACAAAGAAAATATTTGAAACAGGAAAACTTTAAAAATGATTGCTAATTTAATGACAATTATGAAAGTTTTCATAAAGACAAAACACTAAAAAGCTTTCAAAAAAGCAAACTGGTTTAAAAGAACACTCACGGGCTTTAGCAGTAAAGAAGAAAGAAATAGTTTGATTTTCTTGCGGGATGAGTAAAAATAAATTACCAAGACCAACACTGTTGTTACTGTTGTGTGCTGTCTAGTTGATTCTGATTCACAGCAACCCTATATGACAGAGCAGAACTGCCCTATAAGATTTCCTAGGCTGTGATCTTTACGGGAGATAATCACTGGGTCTTTTCTCCTGTGGAGTTGCTGATGGGTTCGAACCACTGACCTTTTGGTTAGAGGCACTTAACCACTGCACCACCAGGGCTCTTTCAAAATCACCCTTAATAGGCTGGCACTGGTAGGATTTGAACCTATGCTCCCAAAGAGACTGGAGACTTAATCCAGTGCCTGGGACTGCTTGGCCATGCTACCAGCATCACTACCTACATATTTTATAGGGCACTTGATAAAGTTAATTCTTTGCTAGATGTTAGCACTGTGCCTCCTACTTACTTGAAAGGTTAATATATTTAAAAAATGCAGAACATTTATAATTTTAAAGAAGCACTTGATGAAAAAAGCTGATACCAGTTAACACAAATAATTTAGAAGCACGTTCTTTAATGGAAGTCTGCTTTCAAGTGAGGGTACTCACAAGAAGGGTCAGAGACTGCTGTGTGAGACGATTTTCTTGAACTCCTGGAGGAAGCAGAAGGGGTTGGACTGTGATCAAACCTTTCCAATGCTTCCTTGAGACTGACTGTGTTTATACGATTATCAGACCCAGAATCTTGGCTCTAAGAAGACAGAGTAAGATAAATGTTTTCTTGTGGGTCAGTTCAGAGATTCCAAATTAGCAATACTGCTTGTTTAAAATAAATAAATAAATAAAAGTTTTTACCCATAACAAGGCAAAGGTACCTGTGCATATGCTAGGTAAAGAAATGAAAATTTATTTTTTATAGCCAGAAAGTTTTGGCTTCTTTCTCTATTTGAAGAAACAACAAAATAAAGATGACACTTTAGTTTATGTACAAGGTATCGTAAGCGTCTTTGGAACTTCAACACCAATTGCTCACAATCTTCCCCTTTACTCCAAATTCGAACTTTCTCCAAAACTTCAGTATTCACATGGATGACTCATGCAACAACATCCTATGCTCTCCAACAATTTCTTCCTTCCACTCTACCTCAGTTATTCAATCTCTTCACCTGTATCAGATACTGTAACATTCCAAAAGTACAAATTAAAATCCCACTTTAAACCATGGGGTCACGATGAGTCAGAATTTACTCCACGGCAACAGGTTTACTTATGGTCCCTGGGTGCCACAAATGGTTTGCACTTGACTACAAACCTAAAGATTGGTGGATCGAAGTCACCCAGCAGCACCACATGAGAAAGGCCTGGCAAACTACTTCCGTAAAGATTACAGCCAAGAAAACCCTACAGAGCAGTTCTACTCTAACACATGGGGTCACGATGAGTCAGAATCGACTGGATGGCAACGGGCTTTATTTGTTTAAACCATACTCTCCTATCCTTCTAGCTCACTTGCTTAAGTATCTCTTTAGAAACAACTAAGCAACCTAACAGTATAGGCAGCAATACTGTTAAGTTTTTCTGCTGGGCTCACTTCACCACCCTTCACAATAATTCTATACCTATTCCACTCTGTCTCCATCTCTCTGTTGACAGCCTTACCTTATGCTTACAGATAACTTATTTTGCCACCACCAAATGAATAAGGAAGACCAAAGAAGAACTGATGCCTTTGAATTGTAGCATTGGTGAAGAATACTGAATACACCATGGACTGCCAGAAGAACGAACAAATCTGTATTGGAAGAACTACAGCCAGAATGCTCCTTAAAGGCAAGGAAGGTGAGACTTCATCTCACATAGTTTGGACATGTTATCAGGAGGGACCAGTCCCTGGAGAAGGACTTCATCCTTGGTAAAGTGGAAGGTCAGTGAAAAAGAGAAAGAACCTCAACAAGACAGACGGACACAGGGGCTGCAACAATGGGCTCAAGCATAATGATTGTAAGAATGGTGCAGGACCGGGCAGTGTTCATTCTGCTGTACACAAGGATGCTGTAAGTTGGAACTGACTTGATGGCACCTAAAAACAACAACAAATAAATAATCCTACTTTCTAATACAGCAGGTATATGAATGAATCCGTCTTTTTTTTATCCTTCCCACTGTAATAGAGGAAATGTTCTCTTAAAAGCCCTGTACATGCAGCAGTGAATAAGAAAGAAACAATGGCTCTGCTCTTACTTGAGGAAAGCTTACATAAAAGGGAGAACAGTAAAGTAATGCATAAAGTTGCCTCACAGCAACCCTATAGGACAGAGCAGAACCATCCCATAGGGTTTCCAAGGCTGTAATCTTTACAGAAACAGACTGCCACATCATTCCCCTGAAGAGTGGCTGGTGGGTTCAAACCACCGGCCTTTCAGTTAGCAGCTGAGCACTTAACCACTATGCACCAGGGCTCCTTAATACGTATGAATACATACATACATGTGTTTATACATATATACACATACACATAAACGAACAATATGATTTCAAAGTTACTCGTGCTATCAAGGCAGGGGAGGGGTGATGTGGCAGAATGCCTTATTCACTGCCAAATATTGCTATAAGCTCCCACTACCACATCAGTCTACCCACCAGTACTCACTCACATACTCTACCTTTCTTCATGTTACCATAGAACACGGGCGTCAGCAAACTTCTTCTGTTAAGGGCCAGGCAGTTAATATTTTTTGTTTTGTAGGCTATACAATCTCTGTCATAACTGTTCAACTCTTGTTATATAGTTCAAAAGCAGCCACAGACAATATATAAACCAATGAGTGTGGCTGTGCGCCAATACAACTTTATTCTGTGGACACGTAAGTTTGAGTTTGATATAATTTTCATGTTACGAAACATTCTTCTTCTTTTATCCATCACCATTTGCAAGTGTAAAAATCACTTCTAGCTTGTGGGTGTTACAAAACCACATTTGGCCTGTAGACCATAGTCTGCTGACCCCCTACTCTAGATGAGGAGCCCTGGTGGCACAGTGGTTAAGAGCTCAGCTGTTAACCAAAAGGTCAGGAGTTCGAATCCACCAGCTGCTCCTTGGAAATCCTACAGAGCAATTCCACTCTGACCTATAGGGTCACTAGGAGTGGGAATCAACTCAATGGCAACTTTTTTTTTTTTTTTTTTTTTGGTACTATAGATGAATAATCTGTCCTAGTTAACACAATCCTTTCACTTGTGGACTAGATCCCATCTTCTCTCACCTTCTCAGGAAGATTGCTCTAGAATTTCTAACCTGTCTCTCCCATTATCAATTCTTCTGTTTTCATCAGACCATTCTCAACAGTATGCAAAAATACTATTATTTCTCCTGTCTTTGAAAAAACAAAACCAACTTCCTTTAAGCCCGTTTTCCCTTCCTACTCTTGTCCTATTTTTCTCCTCTTTGTAGCAAAACTCCTCCTTACTCACTGTCTCCAATTTCTCTTCTCCCAGAAAATTCTCTATTATACCCACTCTGATCAGGCTTTCTCTCATAATACCACACCACCAAATCCAACATAAGAGATGACCACCAGTGAAATACATGTTGTTAAGCTCAATATTCAATTCTCAGTCCTCATCTAATTGAGCCCATCTCAGCTGAATCTGACAAAGCTGATCACTTATTCATTGCTGTATTCTCGATATCCACAGTCATGCCCTGTCACACATAGAAGGTAGTTAATAAGGCTTGCTGAATAACTGACTAATTCCCGGGCATCCTAGCTATTTAACTCACTTATTTTCTGTGGGTTAAAAATACTGCTTGTGGTAGGGAACTCTGATATGGCTCACAATGATCCCTGCCTCCTGGTATTCATGCCATTGTATAAAACTCTTCCCTTGAGTGTAGCCTGGACCCACTGACTTGCTTCTAGCAAATAAAATAGGCAAAAGTGATGGGACATCACTTCCATGACTGTTGTTAGCTGCCACTGAGTTGGCCCCCAACTCATGGTGACCCCATGCACAACGGAACAAATCACTGTCTGGTCCTGCACCATCACTATGATCAGATGGGGGACCAGATTGCTGAGATCCTTAGAATTTTCACTGACTGCTTCTTGGAAGTAGATTGCCAGGCCTTTCTTTCTAGTCCATCTTAGTTTGGAAGCTCCGCTGGCACCTGTTCAGCATCATGGCAATACACAAGCCTCCACTGATAGATGGGTGGTGGCTGCACATGAGGTGCACTGCCCAGAAACTGAACCTGAGTCTACCACATGGAAGGTAAGAATTCTACCACTAAACCACCACTGTCCCCATAGCCACTGCCCCCATAATCATTTCCATGATCAGATTACAAAATACTGTGACTTCCATCTCAGTGTTTTCTCTCCATGCATCCTTTTGCATGCTTGCTCTGATGGAGAGGGCCACCTGGCAAGGAACTGAGGGCGGCCTTCAGCCATCAGCCAAGAAGGAACCAAGGGCTGCCATTCAACTGCCCATGAGGAAATAAATTTTGTCAACATTCACTGAGTGAGCTTGGAAATAGATTCTACCCCAGGTGAAAGATGACTGTGGCCCCAGACAACATCTTGATTACAGTCTCATGACAAATCCTGAAGTAGAGGGCCTAGCTAAGCCATGCTTTGATTCCCAACTCACAGAAACTGTGGGATAATAAATATGTATTGTTTTACGTCACTAAGTTCTGGAGTACTCAGTCACACAGCAATAAATAATTAATATGCTCCACTTCTGCCCATAATGAAATGAGACACCAGAGTTCAACTCCTGACGATAACTTCCTACCCAAACTATAGAACAGTTTTGTTTGTTTGCATGTTTGTTTTATCTCATGAAGCCTCAGTTTCAATAATTTTAAAATAGAAATACTACCTACCAGGTTAAGTATGTCTGAGGAGTAAATGACATTTTGTAATTCATACAAAGAACCTAGCCAGAGCCTAACACATAGTAGGCAATTAATAAATCGTAGTTTTAATCAGAGATCACATATGACTTTCACCTAATTATCACTAAATGGTAGGCCTTTCAAATCCTTTTGAGAATCACATGAGCTGTTTAAAAGTTAAACTTAAAATAAAAACAAACCGTGAAGTATAATATCTCTGTCACAAGGGAAGAAATCAAATATTTGAAAAGACAAATAATTTTCCTATAAACTGAGTCTCTTCTTTCACTGGGAAAAAATTAAATGATTTTTTAAAAACTTAAGAAGCCTACTTTGTCAGCAGCTGTCTCAGGAAGAGATTCTTCAATGCCAAGTTCTCGTCGTCTTTCAGCCCTAACTTCTGCATAACTAAAAAAAAAAAAAAAAAAAAAATTAGTACGTGGTCATGCATTTAGAATACTGCACAGAGTTGCAAACATTCAGTGTTTGCTATGTGTCACAACTATTCATTACTAATGCTAGACTATTTTCTATGCTCTATGCAAATCTAAAACATATCTGCAGTGTACTGTCTTAACTCAATTTGCATTTTTGTAAGTATCTTAAAGTTGTAGATGTTACTGCAAATGCTCCATAACTACACAGTATTTAAATTACAAACACTAAGTAAAGGGACAGTATGCTTATCTATTCCAGTTTTTCTTTTACAATGATTGACCCTGGCACATAAATTAGTTACATTTCTGCTCTAAAATATAAAATTTATGCCAAGAATTATACACATTCTATATACCTGTATTATACTTCTACATAGCACCGATTCAGTAAATTTAATAGTATACAGAAAGGATGTATTAAAAAATGAAAAAAAATCACTCTGTAATTCATTAACTAGCTACATATAAAAACTGTATGGCCAAAATTATTGTAAAATGTTACAGTAGTTCAGAATTTCTCTAAAAGGATTATTACCTTACTACAGTGTGAGTACAAACAATAAACTCTGGCCTTGAATTCCACTGATGATAAGTGATATAATAATGAGTTTGAAGCCAAATCCACTGTTGTCCTTTAGTCAGGAACCTATAATAACATGATTTGCCTTTCCCATATTGCATTACTAAGAAGAAAAGAGAAACATATTTTTCTTTGATCCATATTATTAATTATTAAGAATCTATTTCTAACCAAAGGCTATCATTCACATTTAAAGCTACCTACAATTATTTTTATGGCTTTTCAATAACATACATTAATTATAAAAACACGCTATACTTACACAGTTTAAGGACCCAAGCAATTAACAGATCTTCCACCAAAGTGCCCAACTTAATGACCAGTTGTTGCTATATACAAGCAGAGGAAGAGAGGGGCAATCTTCCATACTTTTCATGCACAATAAACTTCCAAATATTTAAGAATAAATTATTCACCTTGTTGACTTCCTCCTGCTCAGATATGCTTAGGGTAATGTAGTAATACGTTAACCACACCAGGGTTTTTTTTTTCCCCACAGGTACCCTGGTAGGGAAGGCATCTTTGAGACATTTAAGTCTACACCTTAACTAACACAAATCAGAATAACTTGCTTAAAGTAACTGTTCAGTGCAAGATTTTCCAAAGAATGCTCTGTAGATTGTAAGTTTGAAGACTTTTAACGGATTTTAAGCAAAAAATGGGTTCTGTGGTTAAAGTAATTTGGGAAGCTCTTTGTTTAAATACATTTCTTTAGTCTTCTCAAAACCTTCAGTATGCTAATGTATGCCAAGATTCTCTAAGAGAGAGAGATTATGAAGTGTTTCCCAGACTTCACTGACCATAAAATCCTTTTTAATGGACTCGCATTCAGTGAACACATCTTAGAAAATACTGTTCTGGAATTTCTCTCTCTCTATTAATGAGGACATTAAATCACTTGTCCAAAATTACACAGCTAGTTAACAGAAGTATCAGGTCTTCTCACTAAACCTTGCTGCCGACTGCTTACATCACTTGGAATGAAATCACTTTGGGGCTGCAATGAGTTTACTCTTAAAAATTTTCCATATACAGGCAGTCCGTGGGTTATGAACGTCCAACTTACGTACAACCCGTAGTTACAAACCAAACCCGTAAAGCCTATTATTATATTAAAAATTTGAGGTACATACAATGATTTGAGTAACAAACAGGTGCTACTTTGCAAGGCACATCAAAACATTATTATTATTACTGTATGTCTTAATCATCTAGTGCTGCTATAACAGAAATACCACAAACGGATGGCTTTAACAAAGAGAAATTTATTTTCTCACAGTGTAGTAGGCTAGAAGTCCAAATTCAGGGTGTCAGCTCCAGGGGAAGGCCTTTTTTGTCAGCTCTGGAGGAAGGTCCTTGTTATCAGTCTTCCCTTGGTCTGGGAGCATCCGGCGTAGGAACCTCAGGTCCAAAGGACATGCTCCGCTCCCGGCACTGCTTTCTTGGTGGTATGAGGTCCCCGTGTCTCTCTGGCTTAATTCTCTTTTTTATATCTCAAAAGAGATTAGCTTAAGACACTAATCTTGTAGATCTTATCGATACAACTGCCACTAATCCATCTCATTACATCATAGTGACAGGATTTACAACACATGGGGAAATCACATCAGATGACAAAATGGTAGACAATCATACTGGGAATTATGACCTAGCCAAGTTGACACATATTTTTAGGGGACACAATTGAATCCACAACACTGTATTATTATGCTAAAGATGTTGTTTTGGTTATTGAGTGCTGCTATAACAGAAACACTACAAGCAGATGGCTTTAACAAACAAATTTATTCTCTCATAGTGTAGGAGGCTAGAAGTCTGGTAACAAGGTGCTAGCCTTTCTCTCTCTGTCAGCTGTGGGGGAAAGTCTTTGTCTCCTTTCAACGTCTGTGGGCCCGGCTTTCCTTGGAAATCTCCATGTGTCTTGGCATCGATATTCCCGTGGGTCTAGGAGGTTCTCAGTGCAGGGACCCTGGGTCAAAAGGATGAGCTCCACTCCAGGCTCTTCCTTCCTGGTGCTAGTAGGTCCCTCTCTCTCTGCTTGCTTCTCTCTCCTTTTATCTCTTGTAAGATAAAAGGTGATGCAGGCTATACCCCAGAGATACTCCCCTTACATCAGATCAGGGCTGTAACCTGAGTAAGGGTGTTGCATCCCACCCTAATCTCCTTATAACTGATTGGCTGATCACATTATGAGGGATGATTACATCATTACATGACTGCCAAATTACTGAGAATCATGGCCCAGCCAAGCTAACACATATTTTGGGAGGACATAACTCAATCCATGACATTCTACCCTCTGTCCCCCCAAAATTCAAGTCCTTGCCACATGCAAAACACACTCACCCCATCATATCATCCCAAAAGTGTTAAATCAACTCTAAATCCAAATTCCATCCTCAGGAAAAATTCCTCTTCATCTATGAACCTGTGAAATCTAGAATACAAGTTATCTGCTTCCAAAGTACAATGGTAGAACAGGTACAAGGCAGACATTTCCATTACAAATGGGAGAAATTGGAGGGAAAGAAGAGATAATGGGCACTAAGCAAGTGAAAAACCCAGCAAAACAATTTACATTAGCTCTCAAGGCTTGAAAATAATCCTCTGTTCTCTGAGACCATTTAGGCAGTGACCTTGCTCTCCAGACTCTGGGTGTTGGCCACTCCCTCTGGATTCTGGGTGGAGGTCCCTTGGCCCCGGGCTTGAGCCCCGCCTTCCAGGCCCACTGGGACGGCAACTCTGCTTCCTTGGCTTTGAGTAGCCTCATTCTCCTAGTTCAACTGACGACTCCACTCCTTTGCCCCCAGCAGACCCCACTCTTTTGCCCCTTGGGTATGGCAGCTCCGCCCCCTCAGCTTTGGGCAGGGGATCCGGCTCCATCCTCTGGCACTCGTGAATGGCAGCCCCACACTCTGGGACCAAGCAGGTGAAGATATGAATCTTTGAAACCTAGAAGGCTGTGGCCTCACCCTTTGAAGCCCCCGAGGGCAGACCAAGGCAGATCTGCTTCCTAAGCTCCTTGTCTCTTCAGCTTCTGCATTCTGGTTCTTTGGCCTCTCAGCCCCTTGCCCTCTTGGGCCGGCCTGGCCTCTGCCCTGCTCGGACAAGTGTTACAAAGCTCTTTAGTTCTACTGGTAAGTGCCCGAAGGCATCCCACTCTGCCAGTAAGCCTTGGCCTGACGGCACTCAGTTCTCTCACTCCATGGGTTGGCGAGCCTAATTCCACTAGTAAGTGCCCAGAGGCACCCTACTCTGCCAGGAAGCCTCCTGCCCGAAGGCACTCAGCTCTCTCACTCCATGGGTTGCATTCTGAGACATCTTGTGCCAGTTTCCTGGTTCTGCTGCCACCATTTCTCTGCTGCTGCTCCTCGTCATCTGCACTGTCTCTGGTGTTACAGCTCTCCTCGCTTCCTTCTGAGCCATCACCAGAACTGCCTTTGACATCCATAATTCCACCAATAGTTTTCCAAAGTAATGTAGGCTTTTACTATTAGGCACCTTAAAACTCTTCCAGCCTCTACCTATTCACAGTTTCAAAACCACTTCCATATTTTAGGTATTTAGCAGCACATCACTCCTGGTACCAAATTCTCAGTTACCTAGTGTTGCTATAACAGAAATACTACAAGTTTTAACACACAGAAACTTATTCTCTCACGGTTTAGGAGGCTAAAAGTTTGAATTCAAGGCGCCAGCTATAGGGGAAGGCTTTCTCTGTCAGCTCTAGGGTAAGGTCCTTGTCTCCTTTCAACATCTGTGGGCCTGGCTTTCCTTGGAAATCTCCATGTGTCTTGGCATCAATCTTCCCGTGGGTGTGGGAGGTTCTCAGTGCAGGGACCCTGGATCCAAAGGATGCGCTCTGCTCCTGGATCTTCCTTCTTGGTGGTAGTAGGTTCCTCTCTCTCTGTTCGCTTCTCTCTCCTTTTATCGCTTTTAAGACGAAAGGTGATGCAGGCCACACTCCAGGGAAACTCCTCTTACGTCAGATCAGGGCTGTGACCTGAGTAAGGGTGCTGCATCCCACCCTAATCCCATTACAAGTGATTGGCTGATCACATCAGATCACGTCATCGGGGATGATGACATCATTACATAACTGCCAAATTACTAAGAATCACGGCCCAGCCAAGCTGACACATATCCATGACAGATATTTTAGTGTATCTAGAAGTGTTTTTTATGCATTGAAAGGTACACTAAATAAAATATATTAAGACAAACATATTACTAACTGATGTTAGATACAAACCGTACCTAATTGTTCAAACGCAATTTAAAGACAGACTTAGGAATGGGACTCGTTCATAATCTGGGGGCTGTGTGTAGTTGATGCTATTATAGAACATGCTTTATTTTTACACAGAGAAGTTTATTTGACCAGCATAAGACATAATGAAAGTATCTTAATTATCTAATTAAGCTTAGAGGACACCCAAGAAAGTAAAATTTTGTGGGGAGGATCACAGAAGCAAATAATCTGAAACAAAGAATGAACAGCAGTGTGGTAAAGGGTTGGGCCTAAATTCTAATCCTGGCTCTACCACCAACAAGCTATGGGACTGTGGGTAAATCAGCCCTACTGTGTCTCAGTTTACTCATGAAAATAACAATAGTACCTACCTTCTAGAAATGTGGTGATGAATGATGGAAATAATATACGTAATGAGCTTAGAACAATGCCTGGCAATATGAGATAATAATGCTGCTGCTGCTAATAATAACAACAATATAACTGTAGGTAACATTAAATGAGCACTTACTATGAGCTTTCTAAAATAAATTCTCTAAATATATATATCTAATTCCTGGGCTGACTTACATGCCTGGAAATTAAAATTTATGAAACAGTATTCCAACAGTTTGATGTACTATTACATTTTTCAAAGAAATCTACTTCACTTACTCCAGGTATAGAGTATATACAGTTCAGAACAAGGTTTATTACATGCCATATTATAAAATGGTACCTACTATTATAGAATACGTAAAATATAACAAGTTTAATTTAAACTTTCTCTATGATTCCTACTGGATTAGTTTATAAGTAAAATCTTCCAGTACATTTCAAAAATACAAAAAAGGTTATAAATCTGTATTTTCCCACTTTCTCACCTTCTATTAATAGGACATTAATAATAGGAAAGAAATAGAATTTCTGCTTATATGATTCAAAAACAGTTATGATCACCGGAAATATTAAAATCTACTTACAGTGCTCATGACATTTTGCCAAATTTTCTAGGTCATCCACATGATAGTAATCATAGCCCGATGTTCCCAGAACTTCAAATGGCAAATATCCTATTATGGGTGGTGCCCTAAATTACACATAAAACAGTATTTTAACTTTTCTGCAACAGGAAATACTCTGAATAGAAATCAATTCTTTAAAAAAAAAAATTTGGCCTTTACTTTTTAAGAAATGGATAATGGGTTTCCAAGTCCTCATTAGGAAAAAAGTTTGTCCTTGAAGCCCATTAAGTTCAATAATTATGACTATTATCCCTTTATGGAATTTAAAAATAGAGTTACCTGTGATCTAGAAATAGAAATTTCCATTCTAAACTATGTCTAGAAGTAAACTCTTCATTGGGTTCTTCAACAGTGCACATTTCCTATAAACAAATTAATAATTAAAATTTAGAAATACTTTCCTGTGTCCTTAGAAGAATCTTAACTATCGCTTGCTTGGTCATTATTAGACAACTTCTCCCTACGCAAGTTATTAGCGCATTTTAATTTTCTAATATTAAAGATTATGGCAATAAATAACTCTTTGATGCAGGCTTTTGGGGGAGTACTTCTCACTCTCTAAAGTAATTTCAGTCACTCATACATGCCAGTAAACCCTGGTTCTGAATTCAGACCTCTCTCCTGAATACTACAGTTCCATATTTCTGTCTAGTTGATACTTCTAGCTGGATGTCACCATGCATTGCAACTCATTATGTCCTAAAAGGAACTGCCTTATTCCCCACACCCAGTTACACAATTTTCCATCTCATTTAATGGAGGTATACCTGTCTAGTGGCCAAAGTCTGGCAATCTAGTAGCACAATGCACTCTTTAGTTCTCATCTTCCACCATCAAAATGGTCACCACTAGGTCCTCTTAATTTCACCTGCTAAGTATTTAAACAATTTATTCCATCCCATCCATCTTCACTGCCTTAGTTCAGAGTCTAGACCTTTGCCATCATTGACTCACATTATTCCCACAGCTTCTCCCAAAATAGTCTCTCTGTCCTTCAATTCATCTTTTATACTAGGGCCACAGTTAGCTTAATAATATTCAAATATGATTACGTAGCTTCTCTCCTTAAAAACCTTTCATGGTTTCTTATTCCATTAGATAAAGTTTAAACTCATCAGCACAGAAAAAGAAACAACAAAGAAACGAATTTCATTTCTGGCCTCCACCTACTTTTCTAACCTCATCTTGCACTATCCCCAGCCCTTCCGCAATATTTACCCTAGACTCCAGTAATAGTAAACAATGTATTCCAACCTGCCTCTATGTCCTCGAATGACTTTTGTGTAGCACAGTATAGTAGTTAAGATTTTGGGATTTTAGTCAAAGAGAATAGGAATCAAGTCCTAGTTCTACCATCTACTCACTGAAAGACTTTGGGCAAGCATTTTAACTTCTGTATGTCTCAGTTTCCTTAAATATAAAATGGGGATCATATTAGCATCTATCTCATAGGGTTGTTATGAGAATTAAATGAGATAATGCATGTAAAATACAGAGGATGCAGTAAGAACTGAGAAGAAGCCATGGTGGCACAGTGGTTAAGTACTCAGCTGCTAACCAAAAAGGTAAGCAGTTCAACTCCACCGGCCGCTTCGCAGGAGAAAGACGTGGCAGTCTCCTTCCAAGAAGATTACAGTCTAGGAAACCCTATAGGGTAGTTCTACTCTGTCCTTTAGGGTCGTTATGAGTCAGAATCAACTCGAAGGCAACAAGTATGGGTAGAAAGAAATCAATAAATATTTCCTAAGGTCAAAAGAAGCAGAGCAAGACGGGTTTAAGATCTCCTAACTGCTAATTTAGTACTTTGTCCTATATAATGGTCTCTCCCCAAATTTGAAATCTTAGGATGGCTTCTGCTTTCCAGCCACTTTCTGTGGTTGAACTATCTCACTTTCCTACTCCTCTACTAATCACCTGTTAGTTGGGCCCAGGAAAGGAAACATTGAAAATTTGAAAAGGTAAACTCTCCTTGTTAAAAGTCACTTGTATATTTTAAAAGTAAATTTAAAAAATAATCTTTCAAAAATTATCTAGATTATAGCTTTTCCCTTAACTATAAAAAGAGCATCCTAAAATTCTGCACAAAGGTTGGATAATGGTAATATATAACCACTGATTAATTGCAAAGGATGTATACTAAAACTTTTAGTTACGTAATTTTATGAGTGTCTTAATAACTTTCATTATTTGCTTCAAAAATATCATGCTCATGCATATTTAATGATTCATGACCATGGCTACTTTAATGTTTGCAGGAAGTTTCAGTCATTCTAGAAACAAACAAAATTACATACAGTCCTGAGGATGTACTGGGTTGAATAGTGTCCCTTCCCTAAAATTCATGTCCACCCAGAACCTTAGGATGTGACCTTATTTGGAAATAGGGTCTTTGCAGATGTAATTAGCTAAGATAAGGTCATACTGGATTAGGATGGGCCCTAAATCCAATGATGGCATCCTTATAAGAAGGCCATGTGAAGAAACACAGGGAAGAAGGCCATGGGACGATGGAGGCAGGGACTGGAGTGATGCAACTATAAGCCAAGGAATGCCAAGGACTGCCTGCAACCACCAAACGCCAGGGATAGGCAAGGAAAGATTCTTCCCTAGAGCCTTCGGAAGGAACAAGCCCTGCCAAACACCTTGATTTCAGACTTCTAGCCTCCTAAACTGTTAAGAATAAGTTACTGTTGTTTTAAGCCACCCAGTTCATGGTAATTTGTTATGGCAGTCCTACTGAACTAATACATATGTATGATTCAAAATCCCTTTTGGGATATAAAATTAGAAACGTACCTTGATGAACTGAGGTGTAGCTAACCTGACAGTAGCTACAAAACATACTCTATCTTCATAAGAAGGCCTGTGTGTGCGTTGTATAGGTCCTTCAAAACCATTGTGCGCTGAAGTAGACGCTAAAACAATAAGGAAATATGTTTCATTGTTAATTCACCTAGTTTTTATCTGATGTCTAAACTTCTATGTCTTTAAGAGTGTAAAAGAAAACCAAGTCAAAATTACACTTTAAGAGAAGGATTTTTAACTTACCACTGTTTAAAGATTTGAAATTTCCTATGAATTTCACATATTCATAGGTTGCTGGTTCCTTTGGGTCTATAGTTCCTCGAAGCATATGACAACAGAATTCTAACTGATTTTTTGCTGAAACAACAGAAAAATATAATGTACTTCAAAGAAAGGTTTTGCTTACCATTCTAAAGCTAACACTTCCATCTCTACCTTAAACAGTCTTTACTATCTTCTCTAGGTTTGGGGCCACACCACTGTTATTCATTCCTCTAGCATCTACATATTCTCTTCTTTGGTTCTTTACTTTCCACTTTTAAATTTGCTCAGGTCTTCCCGTCTCAAACAAGGTTGTTCATGCTACTCTTTTTAGTAACATAGATCTCCTTTGTTTTCCTTATGTACTTCAGTTTCCATATATTAATTACCCTTAACTTCACGCATGGTGGCTCTTACCACTCTACAAAAATTGCTCTCCTAAAGGCTTCCAACGTTTGTACTGTCAGCCTCAATGGTCTTTCCTCATTGCTTCCACCTCTTAAAGCCAACACTTCTTCATTCCCACAGCATGAAACTTACCTTCCTACCTCACTGACTACTCCTATCTCTTTCTGCTAGTACAACTTCAACCTGTGGGCATTCACAAAGGTTCTTTTAGTCTTGATCGTTTGCTATCCTTTACAAACTTACTGGCTTTGGCAAGATTTTTACTTCTAGATCTTTCCCCAACTCTAACATTTCATGTAAGACCAAGTCTCATATCAACACTTGCTTTCAGGACATTTCCACTTGACTGTGTACCATCAGCAACTTAAACTCAAAATATTCAAAGTGAACTTACCCTTTCTTCCTAAACTGTGCTTCCCCTTTATCCTATTTGTGTTTATCTTCCAAGTTAGAAACCATATCAATTTTGTCTGTTCTCTTTCCGTCACAAGTCCCAAATCTAATCTGTAACTATTGTTATTAGGTGCAGTCGAGTTGGTTCCAACTCACAGAGACCCTGTGCTACAGCAGAACGAAACACTGTCTGGTCCTGTGTCATCCTCAATCTTTGCTATGTTTGAGTTCACTGTTGCAGCCACTGTGTCAATCCATCTCGTCAACGGTCTTCCTCTTTTTCGCTGACTCGCTAACTTTTCCAAGCATGATATCCTTCTCCAGGGACTCGTCCCTCCTGATAACATGTCCAAAGTATGTGAGACAAGGTCTTGTCATCCTCCCTTCTAAGGATTCTCGTCATTATCCCGTCTACAGATTCTCCCTTAGAATTTGTACCTAGCACCTGCAATTTATTTCACTGACAAAGCTCTCAAAAGTAACTTTTTCCAACTGAGCACACACTACCACCAATTTATACAGACTGAAATTACTTTGCATCTAGATAAATGCAACAGTTTATTAATTATGCCTCCACACTCAGATATGGCCTTGCCTACTACTCTTAGAATAATATAAGTTTCATCATATCATTTTAGCATTCAAACACTATTAACACCTCTCTTCTGCTCACTGCATCCAGTTTATACTCTTGTGTCATTATTATGATAGATGACTTCATTATCTAATGCAACAGGTTCAAAATCCAACTACCTTCCTCTCCAAACCGTTCCCACTGATGATCCCTATCTACTCGGTGACCTGTGCCTAGCATCAAGTCCTACTGAGTTTATCTACTTAACACACAATTATCCCCTTTCCTCTCCATTCTTACTTCTACTTGCTAGGATTATATAGCTTTACTTTTTGTCTCCAGTCTGGTTCTCTTCCAAATTTTCCACCTGAGTGATTTTTTTCCAGACCATTTCACTGGTTCCTCACTGTGTAAAACAAAAATCAAACTCTGTAGGATAAAACATTCATAATTCTGCCCCTATTTCCTTCTCTAGATACAGACTACACCACCAGTACCACCTCATCTTCATCATGGTCAAAATGATCTCTTGCAAAATTATGAATTTTCCAATTTCCCTTCTGTGTTTTAACTCATGTTTATTCCTTTATCATGAAATACTTTTTTCTGGGAGAACTTTTGTATCAGCTGTTTAAAGAGGGAGTCAGTCAGTCATTTAATTAAGGCTTTTCTCTATCAAAAACTATTGTTGCCATCCTCACTTCTGATTTTAGATACAGGAACCTAAGGTCTGTCTTTCTGCCTGAAGCTTACATTCAGTTCTCTAGGCAATTCTGCCCTTATGAAGGTCTCTAAAGCAGACTCCTTTCTCCTTTGTCCACCTATTGTTACCTTCCAGGATTCTACCCTTCTAATTCTTCTCTCATTGCCCTATATATTTACCTCAAGCAATGTCATTCAATGCCATGACCTCACATACTATTCATAGGCATGTAACTGGCCTCTACATCAATTATATCCAGCCCAAATCATTCTCCCAAGCACTAGACTCGAATGGCCTACTGTTGTTGTTAGTTGCCATCAGGGTCACTGCAACCCCATGTATGCTGAGTAGGACTGCTCCACAGGGTTCTCAAGGCTGTGACCTTTCAGAAGCAGATTGCCAGGTCTGTCTTTTGAGATACCCCTGGATGGGTCTGAACTGCCAACCGTTCGGTTAGTAGTCCAGCGCTTAACCATGTGTGCCACTCTCAACTCCCAGAACGGTCTACTAATCAACTTCATAAGAACTTTTAAACAAATATAAAACAGGCTTGAAATGGATTCTCTTGGTCCCTGGCTTTCCTCAACTCCCCTTTACAGACTCTCCTTCCTTATCGAACATATATGTTGTTGTTGTTGTTGTTGTGTACCGCTGAGTCGATTCCAACTCCAAGTGACCCCATGTGACAGAATGGAACTTCTTCATTGGGCTTCCTAGGCTGTAATCTTTACAGGAGCAGACTGCCAGATCTTTTCTCCCACAGAACGGCTGGTGGGTTTGAACTGCCAACCTTTTGGTTAGCAGCCGAGTGCTTAACCATCGTGCCCACCAGAGCTTCTTATCAAACATAGATACATATGTGTACATATATTTGCGTGTATGTGTATACCTCAGTTCTTGGACAGCTAGCAAGCTATAAAATTTGAGGCTTCCTAAAAAACAAAAAATCTTCAAAATGATTAATATCAGTATTATCAGATGTCAAAATTTAAAAAAAATCTTGAAAAGAGTGAGTAAAGAAGATACCTAATAGTTAATGGCTAAATACAGTGTCGTAACAACTTTAAATTTTCCAAAACACAGAAAACAAATATACACAGCAATTCAATGAAGCAAATGAGGTGTTTTGGTCAAATTAAGTTGTCCAATGAATCTAGCAGAAATGTCTGATTATATCATAATATTCCGTGCTTCTTGATGGCAGGGATTATTTTTCACTATTCTTAGCATTTTTTATAACATAGCACAATTGTCTGGTACATTAGATACATCTAATAAATGACTGTTTAACTCTGTTTAATAAATAAAGTGGTTCCTTCATTTAATAATTGAAAAAGAAATACAAAAGTTATATTTTCCTCATAGTTTGTCTAATTGGTTAATGAAGGGGGAGGGGAATGAGAATATTTAATTTTCTCACATTAAATAAAAAAGGATTTTATTTAAAAATTAGTAAGAATATATTACCAGGTTACATTTTTGCATAAAATATAATTTTGTGGCATAACTATGATCCAGATTTATTATAACAAGCAAGATGTAATTTCAAGGATCTAATAGGGTACATGAACAATGTCCTACGTTTAGTTAAACTTGTATGTGTTTGTCATAAAGTTACAAAAGTAAAGGATAAATATCGTCTTTCAAAAATAAAATTTTACTTTTTGCTTAACAGCCACTACTTACATTTTAAATATTCGGGGGTTAATGAATCACTTTCCAGCAGATGCGTAGACAGTATTTTATAAACCTCTGAATGTTCTCCCTCTGGGATAAAATTAAATATACTTTGATCCACAAGATCAGACTGAAAAAGAAATTAAAAAAAAAAAGTAAAATGATTTTAATGATTCCAGAGACATTTATTTTAAAAGTATATAATCACTATAAAAACATTAGAGGAGCAAATGACTCAATTAACTGAAAAAACTGACAAATGTCAAGTTAAGGACCACATCTCAAAAAACGAAGACAAGCTGAAAAGTTGTAAGAAGATTAAAATGACCTTTATACCTCTCACACCAGTGCCATTAGATCCATGATCAATATGACCTTGAAAGCTTCATGATTTGCAAAGCTGAGCTGCACTAAATCTGAACACTTTAAAATACAACAGAACTAAGAGAGTTGATTAGAAAAATGTTTGCCAAAGAGGCCTATCCTTATTGTATAGTCAAACCTCTAGAGCCCTGGTGGCACAGTGGTTAAGAGCCTGACTGCTAACCAAAGGTCAGCAGTTCAAATCCATCAGCTGCTCCTTGGAAACCCTATGGGGCGTTCTACTCTGTCCTATAAGGTCACTATGAGTCGGAATCGACTCGACGGCACACAATAAGAAAAGTACACTACAGTGGTATGTCTACGACAAAGGACTAGCTAAAGGCTAAACAAAGAGAAGATTTGACTTTGGTGTTACTTCAATTACCAAATGTGTCCTTTATTTCTTATTTAAGCTTTTCCAGGCATCTATCCTATATCCCACTGTCAAAAAGTTTTGCTTTTAGCTAACTAAAAAAAGGCAACCAATACGTTAAGCATTATGATCCTTGCTAAAATACAGCTTTTAATCATTAGTCATTAATCAACAGTAATTCGACAAACATCAGGTTGCCTACAGTGTGTCAGGGATTGTGGACTCAAAGATGAGTAAGAGTTCCGCTCCTTATGTATTATTAACAACAAAATTTCAGTGATTTTCCATTTCCTACAGGATCCAGTCCATTCTATTTGGTTTCTACATTTTCAAATTGCTCTGTGGAATCCTGGGGATCCTGAATAGTATCTCAAGGACTGTGGAGGTAAGGGTGGTGGGCAGGGAAGTGTAAAGGTGCTATGGAGGCAGGGTTTGGGGTGCTTCCCCTACACCCAACCAAAGCAGTTTAACTTTTATTTTGTCTATATTTTAAACATCTGTAAAAATTTTGTTTAAAGAACTCCACTGCTAAAAAGAAAAGAAAAGCAAAACAAAACCCACTATTGAGCTACTGGAGATGGCTGGGGGTAGGAAAAGGGTGTTTTACTACTCTTCACACAAGCCACTCATTCACATTTTTTCTTCTGTCTTTAGTCCTCAAAGTTTAGTTGTCCTTACACTAAACTGTGCACAATTAAGTCTACTCCCTCTGGGTTTCATGTTTCTTGCTAATAACTTGAATCCTCGTACTGAAGTGAATGACCTTACAAATTTGTCACAGCAAATAAATAAACCCATAAATTTCCTTTCTAATCTCAAAATGAATTAAGCATTTATGCCAGCTTATTAGCCAAAAATAATAAGTTAAAATATGCCTAAATTAGTTTCATTAGTATGAGGTGACAAAGTTAAGAAAACGGTTTTTTGCAGGGCTTATCGAATCAGTCTTATAATTGAAATTTTAAATTTTAAATCATATGGACCACTGATTAAGATAACAAGTTTTAATTTATCAACAGAACAGTATTATAAACACACCTAAGCCTAATTTAGGTGTTTGCTAATTTCTCTTCCCTCTGGGTAGCAGACGAAATTCTACTTTCAGACAAAACAAATAAGTACAGGTAGGCCCCGATTTACGAAGTATTCAAGTTATGACAAACTGCACTTATGACCTCTTTTTTTTTGGAGGAGGGGTACATCTTATTGTCAGTAATATGTACTACGTACGATCTTGCAGTGCATAATTTGCTGATGTGATCATTCTCAGATGTTCAATAGCAGATGTTCAAAAAATCAGATTTATAAAGATATTGATTAAAAAAAGACAATAATAATGAAAACTTAAAAAAAAACAAAAAGAGGTATTTGACTTACATCAGCACCAACTTACGATGGAGTCGCTGGAACAGAACCCCATTGTAAGTTGGGGACTACTTCTATATTAAAACACAAAAAAGGGAGCACTATTGTTTTAAACCTTTTGTTTAGCACCTGTTACAGTTTAATTATTATTAATGACAACCCAGAACAACAAAAAAAAAAACCACTTACATAAATTTTTCTTATTGTGATTGATCCTAAACAAGGATTGTTTAGTTTTCTCAAAACAAGGCATTCTGTTTTCAAACATCAAATAACATACAATTCAGCAATGTCAGTGATATAAACTATCCACAGTAACTGCAGAGCAGCAAAAAATTGTTTTAGAAGTATATACTATTATCACAGTATAGAACTAAATAAGTCTACTGGATGAGCAGCAGTGGTCATCTCCCCTGCCCAAAAACTCACCTGCCAGCCTATATCCACTGGCTGACACAATCAATGAAAAAGATCCAGAAGATGGTAATGACAGCGGAAACTAGGTGTGCAAAATGTGGGAATTCTCTATACTATCTTCTCAACTTTTCTGTGAATCTAAAACTGCTCTAAAATAAAGGGCTAAGGGGGCAGGGGTGGGGGGAGAGACCCAGGAGGGAATGGGAAGATCAAGAGGGCTTTTATGGTTCCCAACTAGTTCTGTCACATGTTGCCATTTCAAAATGCAATTAGATTTCCCCTCGCTAGGGATCCACCAGTGTGCCATTAAAAACAGATTTTTAAAGACAACCATTCCAAATAGCCTTCTCATTTTCATGCATTCAATAAATAACTGAGTTACCTCTCTGAGAAACAAACCAGCTCCTGTGGGTACAGAGATAAAGTCCCTGTCCTCAAGAAACTTACAACTACACTAAGCATTCGAATAAACAGAGAATTACAATTCACTGTAAGTGTCATGATGGTAGCATGTATAAGGTAACACAAGAACAGGAAAGAGGGACAGCTGATTCTGAAATGGAGTTCAAGGAAAGCGTCCAAGAAGCAGGCTTTCTAAAAAGTGTGACCACATTGCAAATGATGCTGTTTATCACTAAAGATTATGGGAAAAAAAAAAAAAAGATAATACAGTTTCTATAAACATATAATTGAAAGAAATATCAATACAATTATGTATGTTTTAAAAGCATACAATTATACTTTATTCCAATTACTTAATCTTATCTTAATCCTATCTTTCTTTCCCTGGGTTGTTTTACTACGCAAATATATATATCTTTAAAGTTGCCCAGAAAATTCAGTTAATTGATCGTTCCTTTTCTCTGCCCACACTATGTATGTTGCTATAATCTCACTCTTTACTCTCAAAACAATTTTTAAATGTTGAGCTCATCACCTACTATTTGGGCTTACTGGAAAAGCAAACATTAAATAATGTCACTATTTACTTATTTACTAATTCAACAAATATTTACTGAACGTTTGTTTTGTGTTAGACATTATTCAAAAGGAAAAAAAACTACTGAGGAAATGCAAGGTTAAACTCATACAATTATTTAAAGATAAAAGTGTTGAGTTTTATAGTTTAAGGTTTTACACTTACATCTATGGTCCATTTTGGCTCAATTTTTGTACATGGTGCTAGGTATGGAATGAGATTCAATTTTTACATATGAACAGCCAACTGTTGCAGCACCATTTGTTGAAAAGTCTATCCTTTTCCAATGAATTGGCTTTACAATTTGGTTGAAAATAAATTGACCATATATACATAGGTCTATTTCTAGACTATTTTGTCCCATTGATCTATATGTCCATTTTTATGTTAACAACTCACTGTCTTGATTGGTGGAGCTATATAAATCTTGAAATCAGGCAGTTAGTCCTCCAACTTTGTTCTTTTTCCAAGTTATTTTGGCTATTCCAAGTCCTTTTATTTCAACTTAAGTTTCAAAATCAGCTTGTCAGTTTCTACCCAAAAGTCTGCTGGGATTTTGACTGGAACCCTGCTGAATTCACAGATCAGTTTAGGGAAAACTGACATCTGAACAATATTGAGTCTTCTGATCCACAAACATGGTAACTGCTCTCCACTTACTTAGGTCTTCTTAATTTTTCACAGCAATATTGTGGAGTTTTCAGAGTACATGTCTTGGAATTTTTTTTTTATCAGACTTACTCCTAAGCATTTTATATTTTTGATCCTACTATATAAACGGCATTGTTTAATTTTAATTTCCAATTCTTCATTGCTAGTATACAGAGTTAAAATGATTTTCGTATATTGATCTGCAACCTTGCTGTCTTAGGCTAGGTTCTCTAGAGGAGTAAAACCAGTGAAGCACATGTATGAATATATATATGTGTGTGTGTGTGTGCGCGTGTACACACACACACACAGAGACATAGAGAGGGAGATTTATTTCAAGGAAATGCCTCACACAGTTGTGGAGGCTGGCAAGTCCCAAATCTGTGAGTCAGACATCAGGCTGGTGGCTTCTCCTGACTCACATGGTTGCAGGGGCTGACAAAATCAAAATCAGCAGGTCAGACGGCAGGCTACTGTCTCACGTCCCAAGAACCAGAGGTCAGATGATGACAAGTCGGATGTAGGATTCAGAGAAGGCAAGCTTTGCCAGAACATCTATATATATATAGGATGCAGGCCACACCCCCAAGGAAACTCTCCTTTCAACTGATGGGCTGCACACATCAGATGACAAAATGAAGGATAATTACATAATACCTGCCAAACCACTGAGAATTATGGCCTAGCCAAACTGACAAATAAACTTTAACCATCACACTTGCTAAACTCACTTACTAGTTCTTGTAGCTTTTTCGTAGGTTCCATAGGATATTTACATAAATGATCGTTTCATCTCTGAATATGGACTTTTTTTTTTCCTTTGTAATCTAGATGGCTTTTGTTTCTTTTTCTGGCCTTAGTACACTGGTTAAAACCTCCAGTACAATGTTGAACACAAGTGGTGAGAGGAGACATTACTGCCTTGTTCCTTATCTGAAAAGGAAAATACTCAGTCTTTCACCTTTAAGTATGATATTAGCTGTAAGTTTTTCATAGAGGCCCTTTAAAAAGGTTGAAGAGGTCCCCTTTATTGCTAGCTTGCTGACAGTTTTCATCAGGAATGGATGCTAGATTTTGTTAAATGCTTTTTCTGCATCTATTAAGATGATCCTATAATTTGTCTTTTTTATTCTGTTAATATAGTTCTACTCTGCACACATTAGGTCGCCATGCATCGGAATCAACTCAATGGCAACTAACAACAGCAGCAACATGTTGAAATACATCACATTCACTGATTTTTCTAATGTTAAACCGACCTGCTTTCCTGAGATAAACCATACTTGGCCATGGTGTATAATTCTTTTTTATATACTGCTGAACATGATTTCCTAAAATTGTGTTAAGAATTTCTGAATCTATGTTCACGAGGTTCTTAGTTTCCAAGTGCTGCTTTAACAAAAAATACCACAAGTGGGTGGCTTTAAAGAACAAAAATCTACTGTGTCACAGTTTGGGAGGATAGATGTCTAAATCAGGGCATTGGCTCTTTGAGGGTCCTTCCTAGTTGGCAGCCCTGTGCTTGACATTCCTTGGCTTATAGATGGTTCCTCACAAGGTCTCTTCTGTGTGTGTTTGTGTGTGTGTGTGTGTGTGCATCTGTGTCTATTTTGCTCTTCTTATCAGACATGACTTAGAAGTGATTACCTTTAGGACTCATCCTACTATGGTCTGATCTCAATAACGTAACAAAAAACTTTATTTCCAAAAATGTTCATATTTACAGGTACAGGGGTTAGGACTTCCAACATAACATTCTGAGGGACACAAATGTCGGTCTGTAATATTGTTTTCTTATGTCTTTGCCTGGTTTGGTATGATAATGCTGACTTCACAGAATGAGCTGGAAAATATTCCTTCCTCTACAATTTTCTGGAGGAGATTTTGTAGAACTGATATTGTTTCTTCCTTACATGTATGGTAGAATTTACCAGTGAAGTCATTTGGGCCAAGAACTTTCTCTGTAGGAGTTTTTAACTAAAAATTCAAATTTTCTATTAGATATAAAACTATCAGGTTATTTATTTCTTCTTGACTATGCAAAGGCATTTGACTGTGTAGATCATAACAAATTATAGATGACACTGCGAAGAATGGGAACTCTAGCACACTTCATTGTGCTCATGCAGAACCTGTACACAGAACAAGAGGCAGTCGTTTAAACAGAACAAGGGGATACTGTGTGGTTTAAAATCAAGAAAAGTGTGTGTCAGGGTTGAATCCTTTCACCATATTTATTCAATCTGTATGCTGAGCAAATAATATGAGAAGCTGGACTCTATGAAGAAGAACACAACATTGGAGGAAGGCTCAATAACAACCTGTGTTATGCAGATGACACAACCTTGCTTTTTGAAAGTGAAGAGGACTCGAGGCACTTACTGATGAAGATCAAAGACTACAGCCCCTTCAGTACTGATTACAGCTCAACATAAAGAAAACAAAAATCTTCACAACTGGACCAGTATGCAACATTAGGATAAATGGAGAAAAGAGAAGTTATCAAGCGTTTCATGTTATTTGGATCCACAATCAACACCCGTGGAACCAGCAGTCAAGGATCAAACAGACCTCTTCAAAGTGTTAAAAAGCAAAAATGACACTTTGAGGACTAACGTGCACCTGACCCAAGCCATGCTATTTTCAATGACTGCCGCATATGTATGTGAAAGCTGGACAATGAATAAGGGAGACCGAATAAGAATTGACGTCTTTGAGTCATGGTGTTGGCAAAGAATGTTGAATATGCCATGGACTGCCAGAAGAACAAACAAATTTGTCTTGGAAGAAGTACAGTCAGAATGCTCCTTAGAAGACAGGATGGTGAGACTTGGCCTTACATACTTTGGACATGTTATCAGGAGGGACCAGTCCCTGGAGAAGGACATTATACTTGGTAAACATAGAGGGTCAGTGAAAAAGAGGAAGACTCTCAACAAGACAGACTGACACAGTGGCTCAAACAAAGCAAAGATTGTGAGGATGGTACAGGACCAGGCAGTGTTTTGTTCTGTCGTACACAAGGTCACTATGAGTCGGAACCAACTTGATGGCACCTAACAACAACAATTTCTTTTTGAGCGAGCTTTGGTAGTTTGTGTCTTTCAAGGAATTTGTCCTTTTTATATAAGTTGTCAATTTACTGGAATGAAGTTGTTCATAATATTCCCTTTGACTGTAGAATCTATAATGAGATAATTTTCTTATATCTGATATTTGTAATTTATATCTTCTCTCTTTTATTCCAATGAATATGGCTACAGGTTTACCTATTTCATTGACCTCAAAGAAGGTTTTCGGTTTCATTAATTTTCCCTATTCTTTTTCTGTTTTCTTGTCACTGATTTCTGCTCTTCTCTTTATTATTTATTTTCTTCGGCATGTCTTTTTTGGTTTAATTGATTCTTTTTCCAGTTTCTTAATGAAAACTTAGGTAATTAATTTGAGACTTTTATTCTTTTCTAATATAGATATCTGGTGTTCTATTCTTAGTGTTTTACCTGCATTCCACAAATTCTTATATGTTCGGCTATCATTTTCATTCAATTCAAAACACTCTCTTATTTAGAATTGTGTTAGTTTTCAAATGTGTACGAACTTTCCAGATTATCTTTTGGTTACTGATTTCTAATTTAATTCCACTGTGCACAGATAACATACTTTGTATGATCTGAATCATACTAAATTTATTAAGACTTGTTTTATGGCTCAGAATATGATTTATCTTGGTAAATGTTCTGTGTAAACTTGAAAATAATGCATGTTCTGTGTTTAAATATAATAAACATGCAAGAAAATAGTATTATAAAAATGAATATTATTAACAGTTAACAAAGTGATACCCAGAAAATTCAGATAACTGGTCTGTCCTATTCTCTGCCCATGCCAGTGTTCTTACAGGTTACTATAATCTCATTCTTAACTTTCAAAGTATTTTTTTAAATAGACTCATCACCTACTATTTAGGCTTACTAGAAAAGAAAGTCATAATTAAAGTTATTATTCATTCATTTACACTCCTCATTCAACAAACATATTTTGAATGTTTACCACACGCATTATTCAAAAGGAAAACAATGCTGAGAAAATCCAAGGTTAATGTCACATGATTATTTTAAAATAAAATGTGATCACCTGAGCTTTTACAAGATAAATCTTGATTTATGTCCCTAGACAAACAGTGAAGTCAAATCATTTTCTCTGTGACACAAATAAATTAGCAAATTACTTACTGCCTGGCTTTCAGTAAGAAAGTGTCTGGCCTTTTATACGTGGAATCCATTCTCTTTATAAAGTATGAAGTAGCTGAATAACCAGAGGGAGATACTGCTTTTCAGTAACTCTTAAAAGAAACCTTTACAGAGCAGTTTACTTTGCACTGTTACATACTTTCAAGAGCTGGGCATTTAGAATATTTATATCACAAGCCCATCTTAAGAGATAAGAACATTACATATTAAATAAAAACTTCAAATTCATAAAAATCATCAACTGTAGCGGAGCACCTAGCATAGTGTCTGGGAAAGAGTAGATGCTCAACAAACACAGGTTGAATAAAAAAAAGCAAACACACAATTCAGGTATTCACTATCCTAATCAAAATCATACGTTTCTTTTCTAATTCTCTACGCTTTCAGTCATATTAATCACGAATTGAATATGGCCACTGTGGTATTATCAGTTCAAGGTAAATAGCATAAAACTTCTGTACCAATTTTAGAAGTCATTCTTTTGAAAGAATTATTTATGAGTGCTCTTAGCTGCAACAAGTACCTCAGTAGAAATTTAGTTATTCTCAGATATTCTCAATGACTCTGCAAGATCGTCACCAGGATGATTAAGAAGGAACCACTGAAAACTTAGCATCAGAATAAGGAATGCAGGAAGAACAGAGGTTAGATAAAGTGGTAGCCAAATATTAAAAGTTACTACAGATTAGAGTCAACTGACCTGACAGAAAACAGCCACACCAAAACAAAGACATACTGAGAGCTCTCATCCCCACCCTAATCAGTGTTCAACACTGCTCTGGAGCTCTATTTCATGGTGCTTTAAAAAGTTTAAAATAGACATTAAATAAGAAAGAGATCATAGGATTTTTATACTTACTGGTAAATGTTCAAGTAATGAAGTTACACTCTCAGACACATATATTATGCCTCCATCTGTCATGATTGCTAAAAAAAAACCATCAAGAGCCTGAAATTAAACATAATGGTCAGTTAAATGAAAATAAAAAAGCATTTCATGTGACAAATAAAAATCTAAGTAAGATAAATGACAGGGCACTTAATGCAACTTATTTGGAAATATTCAGAGAACTGACAGAATGCTAGCTTTTCACTTTACAATACTTCATTATACATCTTTGCGCATTTTAAAATGCTTCTGAAAAAAATTACTCTCTGGCTATCTATTGCACAGTTTCTAAAAGACAGACACTTAATGCTCTACACCTTGATCATATATATATATCATGACTTATTTGAAGATGTTAACATTTCTGAACTACAATGCCATATGTCTTAGGCACACAAAAAACATATCTTCTGGATATGTTAACAGAGATGTACGATTGAGTAGAGGGAGATATACGGGGGATAAAGTAGAAGGGAGTGGTAGGAAATTAAGCTGAAAAACTAGGTTGGGGTGAGATCATGAGAGCCCTTGAGTTAAGACCTACTGACTTTATTCTATATGCAACAGGTAGTCAACACTAGGCTTTAGAGCAGGGAGCTGTGCTTCAACAAAAGTAGTCTGGAAGTCTTAAATCCTTTAAAATGGATTTAGAGAGAAGTGGCTTTTGGAATAGTTGGGGAAGTTAATGAGGATCTGAACAAAATCCGTAGCAGCAGGAATAGAGAAGAAAGGACGTAGAAAAATAGAGAATGTAAAATTAAAGTTCAGGAGAGAAGTCAGAGCAGGGATACAAGACAATAATAAGCCATACCTGTACTTTACATATTATAAAGTATTTTCATTTGAGAATCAGATGTGACAACTGAAGAAATGAGATCTGCAAAAGAAAGAAGCAGGCCAAAGACAAATCCTTGGGGGGAATTATCTACAAAGGGGAAATAGGCAGAGGAAAAACGCCAGAGAAAATAGAATACACTATTGTTAAAGAGCCAGTAGAAGAGAGAATAACAAGGTGAGTGGGGAGGAAGAGAGGTGGCTCAGGATAAAATGAGATAAAATAGGATAAGGAACGAGAAAATGAGAAATGAATTTAGGTTACTTTCAAAACAGTCATTTGAAGTGGGAGGCAAGTCAGACTGCAATGAGTTTAGAAATGAGTGGGTGATCACAAGGCTATTATAAACCACTCTCTCATGAACTTTAGAGGGGAAGAAAAGACAGTAATTTAAAGATGACCAAGTATCGAGGGAAGGCTTTTTTTTTTTAAAAAAAAAAAAAAAACAAGAGTAACTGAAGTATATTTGCAAGCTGAGGGAAAGGAAGATCCAGTGGCGAAGCAGTTGAAGATACAGAGCAGAAAATGTACTTATAAGGGTTGGTCTTCTCCTATCAAGACACTTACTAAATTATCATTTCTTGCTTAATTATCTCTCAAAGGATAGCAACCTCTATGAGGGACTATGTCTATCTTATCACTGTATTTGCGGCACCTAGCAAATATATGGCACACGGTAGCTTATGGAAAAACGCACTCCTCACTCCCTTTATCCCTTATATCAGGGGATAGAGTTACATCTGAGAAAGAACTTATTTGGGGTAGATGCCTAGTTCTAGGATGGCTCAGACAAACCCATTCTTGGCTGATATGGGGGGAGGGGTAGAGATCTCAAAATTTAAGCAAACTCAAAATTACTTTTAAAAACTCCCTAGTACAATAATGTTAATTATGATTATTTGACAAGGAATAAGATCAAAATGATGATAAGAAGAAGAGATGTGCTTTACTCATGTGAAGACAGTGTCATCTTTGGAAGCAAATTAAATATTTACTAAGATGATCTATATTTGCTGTTAAGATATTTGTAAGGAATGGGGATGTAGCTCTCCGTGGAGAGAAGAAACAAATCAGAACTTAGGACTTCATCCCAGTGCAAGACCAGAGCCTGACCTCTCCTCGTTCAAAACAGGCGAAGACTAAACAGAAAAAGCCTCCACCAGCATCTTATAAAAGAAGTCCAGACTCGAGAGGAGGGATGTACCTTCCAAAAAGGTAGGTGGGCACATCAAACTGAATGGGCTTTGAGAAGGGCACTGAGGGGGAAGATTGGAGAGACGTGAAAGAGAAAGTAAGACAGAAAAGGACATCCTCATCCCAAGGCTGAAGACTGTGAAACTCATCCTTTCCTCATATTGGGCATGGTTCACTAGTTAAAACTGCTCATCTTTCCATTTCATATTTACTTGACCTACAATAAAAAGACTCCAGTGTTTGCTTAGTATTTGGTCTAGGGAAAATTGGAATGGAGGTTCTATGGAAAGGAACAGTACCTTCTTTTGGCTGACAAGGCACTAGCTTTTCCCTCTTGTATTACTGGAAAGGGCTACCAACAGTCAAGCGAAAAGAACTACAGACTACTGGATGACTTCACATAGAGATCTGGTCAGGCCAAACTGCCCTGATTTCCTTGCCTACTCCCAATCCTCCAAGAGTAGCAAGAAATACTCCTCATGCAACAGAGACAAAAGGGAGAAGGAAGAGGTGGCAATGGAGGACTGAAGAGAGAGACTCAACACAAATTATAAGTGAATTTTAAGATCTTAGTCCCAGATCTTCCAATGAATAGCTATCTGACGTTGTACAAGTTGCAACTTCTCTGGCCTTATCCATAAAATGAAGAGGTTGAACTGAATGATCGAACCTCTTCTACTAGCAGCTCTAACATTCCAAGACATAGCCTACCTCTGAAACTTTGCTGAAAATTGCATCTGGGCTCCCTATCTGTAATGTGATTAAACATGATTAGCCAAGAGTAACACAACTAGGTTATATTCTAGACAAGTGAACTTCATTCAAACAAAACATTCTACATAAATTATGAATCATATTATTTCCTGTTCAATCAATAGGTTTGGAAAGATTTTAATTAGGCATGTCAAATCAGATTCGAGCAAACATTTGGACCCAGGTTGTAATATATACACACACATATCCTCCATTTTGGCATATTAACTATAGAATGCATATTTACTTCAGAGTTGTAAATATTCACTAAAAGTAAAAACTATCCTTGACATATTCAAAATGATTAATGCAACATTTTTAAGGAATGTGATCCTAAAAACTGTGAGGATAATCATAAGAAAAATTAATTTATATTTTCAAAATTTAATGCTTTTAAAAACTTTTCTCTGTTGTATGTTAAAAATAAATGTCATACTCTCTAAAATCTTTTATTTTTTCTTTGATCATATGCATATATTTACCACACGTCTTGGCTATAATATGGATGGGAGCTTGAAGACATTATGCTGAGTCATGCCAATTACAAAAGGACAAATATTTTATGACCTCACGTATATAAAAAAACAAGAAAAGGCAAATGTACAGAGACCAAAGTTTACGAGTGGTTACCAGGGGTGGGAGGGAGTGAAATGGAGAGGTTAACGGTGATGGAAAAATCACACTGATTAAGGGAAGGGTTGGACAGTCAATTATTTTAACTGCTGTCAGTAAGTTACACATATACCTGCAAAAAGTTGAACTGGCAAAAAGCTCTGTGATAGATATATTTACAACAATGACCAAAAAAAAAAAGAGCAGCTGTTGAGACTGCTTATGTACAACCAAAAATCTCATGGGATTTGGTTCCTTGGTTTGGAGGTTTAGGATCATGGTTTCATGGGATATCCCAGTTAACTGGTCTAATAACATGTTTAGTGCCTCTGTTCTACCTCCTAGTTCATTGCATAGTGCCTGGGGTCTTCAAAGCTTGCAGGCGGCCATCCAAGACATGACAATTGGTCTCTATTCACCTGGAGCAACAAAGGAAGGAAAGTCAGGAATAGAAAGAGGATATGCAATGTGTGGCTAACTGCCTCCAAGAATAACTGCCTCCTTTGCCATGAGACCAGAACTGGATGGTGTCCGGCTGCCATTACTAAACATTCTGATCAAAGAGTCTATAGAAGAATCCTGATCAAAAGGGGAAAAATGTACAACAGAATTTGAAATTCTCACAGACTTCAGACTTTCTGAAGCCATGGGGGCTGGATGAACCCCTGAAACTACTGCCCTGAGATAATCTTTAAAATTTAAGCAAAAAATACTCCCTAAAGTCTTCTTAAAACCAAACAACAGTTTAGCTAAACTAGTACAAACATGTCTGCCTTGAGCATTATGGTCTTTTAAGAACATCTATATGGGATCAAAGTGACAACAGCAACCTGAAAGATTAGTAACCTTAGGGGATGGTGAGTTTATGTTAATGGTGGAGGAACAACTCAAAAAAGGAGGGTAAGAATGGTTGCACAACGAGAAGAATGTAATCAATGTCACTGAATCGTATGCGTAAAAACAGGTGAATTGGTGTACCTTTTGCTGTGTATACTCTCAACAACAGAATTAACTGTCTATTGAAAAGAAAAATTTCAACGTGATACTCTTCTGTTTAGCTTATGTCTTAGTCATCTAGTGCTGCTATAACAGAAATACCACAAATGGATGGTTTTAATGAAGAGAAGTTTATTTCCTCACAGTCAAAGTAGGCTGAAGTCCAAATTCAGGGTGTCAGCTCCAGGGGAAGGCTTTTTCCTCTCTGTCGGCCTTCTTCTCTTCAGTGTTCCCCCAGACTAGGAGCTTCCCAGCGCATGGACCCCGGTCCAAAGGACGCGCTCTGCTCCCGGCACTGCTTTCTTGATGGTATGAGGTCCCCCCGTCTCACTGTTCACCTCTGTCTTTTGTATCTCAAGAGATTGCCTCAGGACACAATCCAGTCTTGCAGATCAGGTCCTGCGTTACTAACCGAACTGCCACACATCCTCCCTCATTAACATAGTAGAGGCAGGTTTACAACATACAGGAAAATCACACAGCACCAGGAATCACGGCCTAGCCAAATTGATACACACATTTTTTGGGGGACATAATTCAAACCATGACAGCTTATTAGGAACAAATAATTTCCTTCATTTAGGCTGTTAATAAATGAGAGTAGACATTATACCAATTTTTGAATTTATAAGAAACTTTTCATACACAGCAAAGTAAGTACTATTAAACAATTTGCACTGAGAATATAATCATAGAATAAAAATTAAAGAGTAATTAAATGAGTTATTTTCTTTCTCTGTTGTAAACATTAGCTTGACCACACTCTTTCATAAATATATTACTTATACCTAAAAGGTAATTTTGGACATCAAACTACTTTTTAGAAAATAAATAATTAACAAAATTGCCAACTATTATTTTGGTTTGTAAAATAAGTTTGCTGTTTTTGTTGTTAGGTACCGTTGAGTCGGCTCTGACTCAGAGACCCTATGTAGAACAGAACGAAACACTAGCTGGTCCTGCGCCATCCTCACAATCGTTGCTATGTTTGAGCCCACTGTTGCAAGCCTGTTAATCCATCTCGTTGAGGGTCTTCCTCTTTTTCGCTGACCCTCTACTTTACCAAGCATGATGTTCTTCTCCAGGGACTGGTCCCTCCTGATAACATGT
>NW_004444037.1:4665692-4713026 GCF_000243295.1 Trichechus manatus latirostris | reverse complement strand
CTACTTTACCAAGCATGATGTTCTTCTCCAGGGACTGGTCCCTCCTGATAACATGTCCAAAATATGTGAGACACAGTCTCACCATCCTTGCTTCTAAGGAACATTCTGGCTGTACTTCTTCCAGGACAGATTTGTTCATTCTTTTGGCAGCCCATGGTATATGCAGTATTCTTCACCACCAACAAAATTCAATTTACATTAATTTAAAAAGCTAATTGCTGGTTACATAGTTTAAAGTTCTGTGCCATGGCTAGCTTTCATCGAAAAGAAAAATTTCATAAGAGGCAATGTGTGCAATGGCTGAGGGCATGGGTTCAGAGGCCAATGTGCCTGCAATGAATCCCAGTTGAGCCACTTACTAGCTGTGTTACTTTAGGCAACTTTCATAATCTCCTTGTGTCTCAATTTGTTCACCTGTAAGTAATATATGGATAATAACAGTACCTACTTAATAACACTATTGTGAGGATTTTAACTATAGGTTTAAATTTTTACAATATATTAATATTCCACCAAATTTTCTTACAGTAAAATTTCTGACTGATACATAAAGACTTAATTATTCCAGCAATTAACCATTTCACCTAAAGTATGAACAGAAAATTAGTTCATTATTTACAAAATACTCTAGCTTGATTCAGACTTTAGTCATCATACAAAGACACTTGAGACGTGGTCATTAGATATATACGCACAACACAGATAAATGATTAAGGTCTAAAATAACAGGCTCAAATAAACAGGTTAAGAGGCTAGTTAACTATTTAACTACCCCTACATCTCCACCACAAATGCCTTCCTGTATTCCTTCCATGTCCATTTTCTGTTATGTATCCACCACTCATCCATCAGTTTGCTGTACTGTGGTGGCTTATGTGTTGCTGTGATGCAGGAAGCTATGTCAACAGTATTTCAAATACCAGAAGGCTCACCCATGGTGGACAGGTTTCAGTGGTGCTTCTAGACTAAGACAAGGAAGAAGGACCTGGTGGTCTACTTCTGAAAAGAATTAGCCAGTGAAAACCTTATGAATAACAGTGGAACTGGCATAGTGCTGGAAGGTAAGCCCCACAGGTAGGAAGGAACTCAAAATATGACTGGGGAAGAATTGTCTTCTCAAAGTAGAGTTGACCTTAATGACGTTGATAGAATAAAGCTTTCAGGACCTTCATTTGCTGATGTGGCATAACTCAAAATGAGAAGGAACAGCTGTTAACATCTATTAATAACTGGAATGTGGAATGTATGAAGTATGAATCTAGGAAAATTGGCAGTCATAAGAAATGGAAATGGAACACATAAGATCAATATCCTAGGCATTAGTGAGCTGAAATGGACTGGTATTGGCCATTTGATCTGGACAAACATGTGGTCTACTACGCCAGGAATGACAAATTGTAGAGGAATGGTGTCGCATTCATCCTTCATTGTCAAAAATAACATTTCAAGAGCTACCCTGAAGTACAACACTGTCAGTGATAGGATACTATTCATATGCTGTCATGGATTGAATTATGTCCCCCAAAAATATCTGTCAACTTGGCCAGGTCATAATTTCCAGTACTGTATGACTGTCCACCATTTTGTCATCTGATGTGATTTACCTATGTGTTGTAAATCCTATCACTATGATGTTAATGAGATGGATTAGCAGCAGTTTTATTAATGAGATCTACAAGATTAGATTGTGTCTTAGCCAATCTCTTTTGAGATATAAAAGGGAGAAGCAAGCAGAGACGGGGGACCCCATACCACCAAGAAAGCAGTGCCAGGAGCACAGCATGTCCTTTGGTCCCGGGGTCCCTGCAGAGAGAAGCTCCTAATCCAGGGGAAGACCGATGACAAGAACCTTCCTCCAGAGCTGACAGAGAGAAAGCCTTCCCCTGGAGATGACACCCTGAATGCGGACTTGTAGCCTCCTAGACTGTGAGAGAATAAACTTCTGTTTGCTGAAGCCATCCACTTGTGGTATTTCTGTTATAGTAGCACTAGATAACTAAGACATGGGCCTATAAGGAAGACCAGTTAATACCGCTATTATGCAAATTTACACACCAACTGCTAAGGCCAAAGATGAAGACATTGAAGACTTTTACCAACTTCTTCAGTCTGAAATTGATCAAACCTGCAGTCAAGACGCATTGATAATTACTGACGACCAGGATGTGAAAGTTGGAAACAAAGAAGGATCGGTAGTTGGGAAATACGGCCTCAGTGATAGAAATGATGCTAGAGATTGCATGACAGAATTCTGCAAGATCAACGACTTCTTCATTGCAAATATCTTTTTTCAACAACATAAACAGTGACTATACACGTGAACCTTGCCAGATGAAATACACAAGAATCAAATCGACTACATCTGTGGAAAGAAACAATGGAAAAGCTCAGTATCATCAGAACAAGGCCAGGGGCCAACTGTGGAACAGACCATCAATTGCTCATATGCAAATTCCAGTTGAAGCTGAAGAAAATTAGAACAAGTCCATATGAACCAAAGTACGACCTCTAGTATATCCCACCTGAAATTAGAGACCATCTCAAGAACAGATTTGACACACTGAACATTAATGACCAAAGACCAGAAGAGTTGTGGAATAACATCAAGGACATCATACAGGAAGCAAGCAAGAGGTCATTAAAAAGACAGGGAAGAAAGAAAAGACCAAAATGGATATCAGAAGAGACTCTGAAACTTGCTTTTGAATGTGGAGTAGCTAAAGTGAACGGAAGAAATGATAAAAGAACAGAACAAAAGATTTCAAAGGGCGGCTCGAGAAGACAAAGTAAAATATTATAATGAAATGTGCAGAGACCTGGAATTAGAAAATCAAAAGGGAAGAACGCCCTTGGCATTTCTCAAGCTGAAAGAACTGAAAAGAAAATTCAAGCCTCAAGTTGCAACACTGAAGGATTCTATGGGCAAAATATTGAATGACACAGAAAGGATCAAAAGAAGATGGAAGGAATACACAGAGTCACTGTACCAAAAAGAAATGGTCAACATTCAACCATTTCAGGAGGCAGCATATGATCAAGAGCTGATGATACTGAAGGAAGAAGTCCAAGCTGCACTGAAGGCACTGGAGAAAAACAAGGCTCCAGGAATTGACGGAATACCAGCTGAAATGTTTCAACAAACAGATGCAACGCTGAAGCACTCACTTGTCTATGCCACAAAATCTGGAAGACAGCTACCTGGCCAACCAACTGGAAGAGATCCCTATCTGTGCCCATTCCAAAGAAAGGTGATCCAACAGAATGTGGAAACTGTCAAACAACATCATTAATATCACATGCAAGTAAAATTTTGCTGAAGATAATTCGAAAATGGTTGTAGCAGTATATCAACAGGGAACTGCCAAATTCAAACTGGATTCAGAAGGGGACATGGGCTAGGGATATCATTGCTGATGTCAGATGGATCTTTGCTGAAAGCAGAGAATACCAGAAAGATGTTTACCTGTGTTTTATTGATTATGCAAAGGCATTCGACTACGTGGATCATGACAAATCATGGCTAATGGGAATTCCAAAACACTTAATTGTGCTCATGAGGAACCTGAACACAGACCACGAGGCAGTTGCTTGTACAGAACAAGGGGATATTATGAGGTTTAAAATCAGGAAAGGTGTACATCAGGGCTGTATCCTTCCAATATACTTATTCAATCTGTATTCTGAGCTAATAATCTCAGAAGCTGGACTATATGAAGAACATACGATGGCATCAGGATTAGAGGAAGACTCATTAACAACTTGTGATAAGCAGATGACACAACCTTGCTTGCTGAAAGTGAAGAGGACTTGAAGCCCTTACTGATGAAGATCAAAGACTATGGCCTTCAGTATGGATTATACCTTAACATGAAGAAAACAAAAATTCTCACAACTGGACCAATGAGCAACATGACGATAAATGGAGAAAAGACTGAAGCTGTCAAGGATTTCATTTTACTTGGATCCAGAATCAACACCCATGGAAACAGCAGTCAAGAATCAAATGATGTACTGTATTGGGCAAATCTGCTGCAAAAGACCTCTTTAAAGTGTTAAAATGGAAAAACGTCACTTTGAGGATTAAGGTGTGCCTGACCCAAGCCATGGTATTTTCAATCGCCTCATATGCATGCGAAATCTGGAAAATGAGTAAGAAGACTAAAGAAGAATTGATGCCTTTGAATTATGGTGTTGAATACTGAATATACGATGGACTGTCAGAAGAATAAACAAGTCTGTCTTAGAAGAAGTACAGCCAGAATGTTCCTGAGAAGCGAGGATGGTGAGACTTCATCTTATGGACTTTAAACGTTATCAGGAAGAATCAGTCCCTAGAGGAGGACATCATATATCGTAAAGTAAAGAGTCAACGAAAAAGAGGAAGACCCTCAACAAGATGGACTGACAGAGGGCTCCGACAGTGGGTTCAAACGTAGCAATGATTGTGGAGATGGCCCAGGACCAAGGCAGTATTTTGTTTTGTTGTACTTGGTGATGCTATTAGTCCAAACCAACAGCACCTAAAAACACAACAACATGTATTTTTCTTGCTCTTACTTATTACCTCTAAAGTATAATACCTCTGCTCCCTATTTATTATTAGTTTTCATGGAAAACTGAAATTCATACTGAATTCTACATACTTTGTGTGTGTAGATGGTACTTATAATATTCTATAACGGAAAGAGTAAAAAGTAGCAAAATAAAATTGACAGGTATGAGAGGCTTAAAATTTTTGTGGATTTTGTAATTGGTTGAGACATAATGTTCTGCAATTATAACAAAAATGCTCTGAACTGTTTTCAAAAATAATTTTGTCAAAGAAGGACATTTGCTGAGTTCCTTTTAAAAATTTCTACTTGAAGGAAAAACATAAAGTCTCAGTAAAAACAAAACCTACAAAAAAAAAAAGAAATGAAAAAAAATCCACAAACAAAAGGAATTCAGCACAGGAGAGTTAGAAGAACAAAGAAAACATCAGCACCACAAAAAAAAAGCACTACAAAATGACAGCAATAAGCTCACACCTATCAATAATTACACTGAATGTAAATGGACTCAAAGCACCCATAAAGAGACAGAGAGTGACAGAATGGATAAAAAAAATTTCTACTTGAATGAAGAAGAGCTGGAGCTGCTTTTCAATGTATATTTTGCTTTCTTATATCTTCAAAATACTTCATTTATTATTATTTTGTGTTTGTTTTTAAGGTGAATTTGAATTTATGGTTAAAAAATATCCTACTACCAGTAGGATACGTTGTATAATAATAACGTGATGAATATCACATATTATTCTTTGTTTGAATGTCATAGTCTTCTCAGGTTGAAAACATGGTAGCTATAGGTTTCTCACTTTTATTAATCTTCTCAAAAACTAAGCACTAAAAATGTGAAAATTTACACTGCTTTACCATACAGTATTATTTGCTTACAATACTTATTTCAATTAATTTTAACTGAAGACAAAGTTTACACTGAAATAAGGCTTTTCAATATTAAAATAATATTGCTAAAACTTTATTAAAAGTAATCACTCCTATAAATTACTCTGAGGAAAATAAAACTTCTTCAAATATGAAATCTGGACATACCTCTAACATTAATTGTGTAAACTCTTCATTACTAAGGAATGTAGGTTTCCAATCCTGTCGAATTTCACTAGCATCTGACTGGGCAGTGATTTCTGTAAATAGATTATTTGACATATTAGTGGCATATTCCAAACCACCAGGGGGAGTACCAAGTTCTACAAGCTGCCTCCTCACTTCCCACTCTAATTAAAGACAAGAACCATAGGCAATAACATTTATAATTCTAAGTATCAAGAAGTCTAGGTTTTGTTATGGTGAAATATTTGAGCTAATATGGCAAATTAGCTGCTTGGATTTAGTCTCTTGGGAATACCAGTCTAGTTTTTCTCTGGGGAGCTTTGATAGCCTGAGATGGGCCTGAGATTGCTTCCTGCTTCACCCAACAACTAAACAATAAAAGTCATCTATTACCACCATTAATGAAGAACAAGGCAGATTAGATCAAGTTTGCTCTAAGCATTACAAAATAATTCTTTTTCCTCTTCCTTCCTTGCCATTCAACTGGTGATAACTAGAGGGTGGAGATAACGATGTGAGCCTGGAGGAAACAGGCCAAGAAGGTCAACCAGCCTGCTTTTAACAAGTGCTCGGGCCTACCTACTGCCAGGCAAAATGATTCCTCCCAGTCCTACTCTATCTTAATCAAGGAGACTAAATTAAGATTCTGGGCAAAAACTTTATCTTAATAATTCCAGAGTGATTTTACTTACTGTCTTCTTTGCATATGTTCTTAATGGCAGGGAGCTAATCAAGAATTTGGAGATCCCTGGTTTAGGCTACATATTTTATCACAATTATTACTGTTTTATTTTGCTACATACTTCTAATGAATTTACTTATGAGAAAGCTATTTGTAACTGATGGAACCTGAACTGCTTATGTAACAAAAGTTTTTCAATTTTAAAATTCAAACATACTAAAGCAGAATTAAAATTGTAAAAACTATGTCTTAGATTATGCTCTACAAAATATACTTTACGGTAAAAAAGTATTGGCTTTGTTTTTATTTTTTTATTAGCAGAATATACAAATACAGTATATTAAATTACCACCCAAAATTCGGCATATTAGAAATGCCTGTACTGTAATATGCAGAGTAACTAAGAAGTACAGCCACCAACTCTGTGGCATTAGCCCTGCTTCTCAGCATGACATCAATTATACACATTCAAAAAAGAGGATGTGAATCCACAAGTAAATTCCATCAAGTTTAGTTAGATTCAGGCCTATTGTAGAGTAATAAGTATGTAAGAATTTCTTTTTAATGTAAATTTTATTTTTGTGAGAATTATATACTCATTTAAAAAAAAACGATTTACTGATCAACTGATGTCAAAATTATTCTTCTACTGTCAAAGGGAAATGCACGCACTTAATTTCATTTCATTCAACAATCACTTATTGAGTATACATTTAAGAGTGTACAACTCTAAAAATGGGCATAGAAGTTAGTGAGAATACCACTATATTTGTAGAGGTGAAATGATGAGAAGCAATTTTGACACATTTACAGAAGACTCAATAAAATTTGGCAACGGATTAGATATCGGTACTAAAGAAGATGAAAGCTCCGAAAATCTTTTTAGGTTTGTGGCCTA
The DNA here is from genome assembly GCF_000243295.1 of Trichechus manatus latirostris. Classification (NCBI taxonomy): domain Eukaryota; kingdom Metazoa; phylum Chordata; class Mammalia; order Sirenia; family Trichechidae; genus Trichechus; species Trichechus manatus. Next base: position 4,705,834 of record NW_004444037.1, on the reverse strand, counting down.
GGTGACTGAAAGGACAGTGGTGTAAAATGGAAAAAGGAAAGTTGGAAGAGAGAGGTGACTTGACAAAACGAAAATGAATTTAGTTTTAGTTTTGCTGAATTTGAGGACATGCGAAAGAAAGATCCAGAAGTTATCTGGAAATAGAAGGCTGAAAAGTTTGCATCTAAAAATACAGATTTGGTAGTTAATAGAGAGGCAATAGCTGAAGCTGTGGAATGAGGGAACCAAGGGAAAGAGTGTAGGGAAAGCAAGAGTGTAAAGGATAAGCCCTTGAGAAACATCTAGAGGGCAGGAAAAAAAAAAGAGGAAAGAAGCTAGTGTCAGTTAGGGAGAAGGAGGTGAATGAAGAAGTGTAGTATGTATAATGGAAACCAAGGGAAAAGAAAGCCAGTGGAGAATAGATTAAAATTTCTAGAGCTTACAGAGATGCAGAAGAGAATGAAGTGTAAGAAGAAACTATTACTTTATAGAAGACCCGTTGCCGTTGAGTCTATAGGACAGAGCAGAACTGCCCCACTGAATTTCCAAAGAGTGGCTGGTGGATTCGAACTGCTGACCTTTTGGTTAGCAGCAAAGCTCTTAACCACTGCATCACCAGGGCTCCTTTATAGAAGAGCAGTCATTAATGAAATCAACAAAAATAATTTCAAAGAATGGTGGAGCACAAACCAGGCTCGTAAGGCATTATTGACTGAGCTGGAGAAGTAAATAGAGGTGCTAGTTACAAACTCTCCTTCTGAGAAGTTTTAGAGTTTCATTTGCAATTGAAAAAGGAGATGTCCTTTCACAAGTTTTTCACCTATTATCTCTGAAACCAAAATCCATAATGTTCTTTAAATTTCCTTTTCATGACTCATTCAGTCGGGATGATTTTCTTCAATTAGCAAATACTTTACTTTAAAACACAGTGTTTATTTCCTAGATATTCACTGAAACAAATTAAGGAAAACACAATCTTTTAAATGACATATAAGGCCTTCATAATCTAGTTCTTGCTTTTCTTTCAAAGACATCCATGACTTTCCAACTCAAACTCTGTGCTGCTGTTACAATGAACTCTCCCTGCTTCTCTGCTTTTGGACGTACTATGTCCTCTTTGTGAAATGCTATTTTCCATACCTAATCTAAAAGAAAGACTCAGCTGAAAATGCAACTATTTTAAAGCCTTCCCTGACACATTCTTTCCTCTGTGTTCTCACTGCAAGTTTACAGTTTACAAGCACTTCTCACATTATAATTATTTGTATTGTAATTACATGTTTATATGTTTGTCTCCCTAGAATCGAGTTACTTGAGGGCCAGCATTGTTACCCTGCATCCTGAGGATCTAGGATATAGCAGGCCAAATAAATGTTTGTTGAATGAAAGAACAAACACATTAGAAAATCTTTAAAAAAAGACAATAGATTTCTCTTTCTTATAAAAGCTCAGGAAGCATTCACTTTAAAGCATCAAAGGTTCTAACTCATTATGCTTTAAGGGACAGTAGTATATTATTAAAAACAGACTCCATTTTACAAAGAAAAAAAATTTACCTTTATGTTTTCGTAAAAAATCAATGCTCTTCTGTAGAACAGTGGATTTGTCCATCTTTCTAGCATTACCAGGAAGCATGGATCCCAGTTCTTTAATGAGAACATTAAACTGGTCTCTACGCTTCTTTTCAGATTTGTTTCTAGACACTCTGATGAAATGAAAAATTAAAAAAGCAGTTTTAGAACAATCCATTTAGTTATACAAATAGTTTAATACAATGCTCAATTTGAACATGTCTACACAGCATTTACTTCTATCAATACATTGTTGTTATGTGCCATTGAGTAGATTCTAACTTATAACAACCCTTTAGGACGGGACAGAACTGCTAATAAATATTTCCTAGATTACTAACAATATACAGTTAATTTGGGCAATAATTTTTCATTTCAATTTATGCCTAAAGAAACTTTTACATACTAAGCATTTGGGCATACGTGTTTTTATTAAAATGGGAGTAAGACAAATTGTCTTCAGATCTTAGGTTTTATTTAATCCAAAATTTACCAAGGATTGCATTTTCCCTATAACGTTATTGTGAATATTACTGAGATACTTTTTGTGAAAATATAAACTTAAAAATTATTAAAGAAGAAAATTATCCAGCCAGTGTAACTTTAAGTCAGAAATAAAAATCTAAAAATGAAACTCTCCCTACCCCCAGGCCTGCCTACACATTCTTCCCCTTTATGCCTCTACACTCCTACACCCAAGCCTCCAACACAGAGCTGTAACCATTTGTTTGTATACCTGTCTCCCCTTTAGGCTGTGGACTCCTAGAGAACAGAGCCCACATTTTTTTTTTAAGGTAGTTAAGCACACCACCTAACAAATAGGAAGCACTCAAAATATATGTGCTAAATGAATAATTACCACTATTCTACGTAAATCACAGATAGAAAAATAGGTATATTATATTTTGTAAAATGGGTCTTTTTGAAAATTTATATGCAAGTATTTTGAATTGTAATTCAACTGTATTTGCTAATTGATTTATATAAAATGTGGTGATTTTTAGCTCTACTTTTGATAAATTTCAGGACAGCCCTGATTTGTAATTTCTAGCTTTCAGTTTCTCAGCAATCCTGCTTTCCTCCTCTTTCTGTGTAATATGAAGCAGTAATCACTAAACAAACAGTTGCACTGGGAGCTCTTGAGGCTGAAATGAATGCAATTATTCATAAATCAACTGATCATTTTGTAACACCTCTAATTATCTGCTTTGTGAAGGCAGATTTTCTAATTCAGTTTTTGTTTAAGCAAGACATAATACTTCTACAAAAGATCAGAGGATAATTTTAATTTACAAACTGTATACTGATCTTCTAAGTTTTTTCCACCTTGCTAATATCACTAAATTCTTAAAGCAAAGGGCTTTTGGAAATCATTGATTTATTATTTATTTACTATTAAATGAATTTTTTTATTCATTTATTTACTATTTTACATCTCAAGGAGAGCTACCTTTTTGCTTTGTCCTTGTCATCTTCTTCCACCAACCCATCAAAAATACTACTGTCATCTCTAAAAGAGAAAAAGAAGTGAACACAGAAAACAGGTGTAGACTCAGAAGCAACAGCAATACTAAAACGACATATGGATCAACTCAGTTATAGCCAAGGATTTTTGTAAAGTTATAGGATTGCACTGATTCAAACTCAATAATTACTAACTTGTTTACTAATATTAGAAAATCAAAGTTCAGTTATGTTTACTTACATTTTTAAAAGTTTATTTACATATATGAATTTTTAACGTATTTACTTAGCTCTACTATGCATAAAACAACGAGCTGAGTAAAAATTTAATTTAATCATGGGTTAAATATCTTGTTTCAAATTTTAAGTAATCAGTGAAAATCTATAGCAAGTCAGTGTATTTGTCATTATACAAAGTCATTCACTTGAAATTATCTTTATTAATTATAATAGCAGTTTTAAAAACATACTTTCTTATATACTTTATAAAACCATAAATTAATCATAAACATCACAATAGCTAGCATATTAACTTACACATTTTAATTTATTTACTGATTCATTTGACAAATGTTTATTAGCACCCATGTGCCAGGCTCTGGTCTAGATGCAGTTACAGAGCAGTAAACAAGACACATACATCCCTGCTCTCCTGCAGCTTATTTTCTAGTGGAAAGAAAGAAAGAAAAGAAACAAACAGGAAAATGTGTGGTAAGTCTTATTTTTTAAAAAGAGGTAATGTTTTTAGCTACTGGTAGTTACTTTAGACTGAATGGTCAAGGGAATGACTTGTTGTGGTTGAGACATTTGAGCTGAAATCTAAGTGACAGGAAGGGGCTGGCCATGGAAGACCTGGGATTCCATGTATATCCAGAATTTATGAAAAATTCTGTATGTTTATGCATTTTTTCTGAAGAGAGGGTCATAACTTTCATGATATTCAGAGAGATCAGAAACCAATATTAAGAACTTTATTGTTTGAGTCTGAATGCTCAGATGTCATCCTTAGGTTTCATCTTGTCTAGAATGGGAATTGGCAATCTTTCAGAAGCATAATGCCAAAACCATTTTTAACCTCTCAGGGCCAATGAGGAAATATCCTTTCTGAGGAGAAGACTACTTATAGATCCCACCTGCAACTACTGCATAGCTCAAAGCTACTGGCAGTGGTGCAGGCAGGCCTCCCTGAGGAAACTACTTGCCCCTCAGGTCTTAAGTTCTGGTAGAGTACATATCTTCACTGTTTAGCTCTTAGAAAAGGGAAGAGAGCTGCTTATAGATGTCAAAATTCACTTCTGTGTACAATTCTAGCTGCAAAACTATTAAAGAATCCCCTATGGAAGAATCACACAGTAACTTTAGAGTCAGACAGGTCAAAATTCCAACACAGGTCAAAATTTCTCATCACTTACTAGCTGTGTGAACTTAATCAAGTTCATCTGTAAAACTTCATGGAATTATTGTAAGGTTAAATGAAGTAACATATAAAAAGTATTCTGCACATTACCTGTTAAACAGTAGGTGCTTAAAAAATGTTACTGTACTTTATTAAAGCTAAGACACCACTAATTATATACTCACCATTACTTTATGTACCACTAAGAAAAAAAAATGCTCCCAATTAAACTATGATAAGCCAATTGTAAGATGCATCCCTATTTCAGAGATGTTAGCAAAACAAACAAACAAAAAAAAAAAGAAAATCAGTCTTAGAATCAAAGGAATAAAGAGGTTTACCCTTTCGCCAAGATTAAGATTTCAGCTAATGAAATCTTAACTACAGTAACTCTTACCAGTAACAAATGCTAAGATGCTTGAAGGATGGAGTTAACCTTATCACCAAGAGACAAGGAGAAAAAGGACAAGAGATAAGGAGATAAAAAGACTCCAGAAGGTGCCAAGGAAACACTTGGAATTGTCACAAATTTTTTTCAGAGCAGCTCTGACCAAATCACACAAAATTACAGCTCGAGATCTGTTAGAACACAAGCCATACACTGCTGACTTTGGCTTAGGTAACACTGATGTACCTTACTTACTATTACACTGTTTGTCCAATACAGAAATTGAGACTAATAGTAATTATGTTTAAGCATAAAACTCCTTTTAATTTAATACAGACCATTACTCTACTAGTGAAGTTTAAAATAGCTTTAAATAATTCGAAATAAATGAGTCTCTAAAAACATACCTGTCAACAATTGAGCTCATTTTACTACAGCTTACGGTAAACAACATAACATATTACGTTTTCGTCTTGTGGTAGACATTTGTACTTCTCCTTGGGTGAAAAGAAAAATAAATGGTCATTAGTTTTCTAATAAATGTACTTCTACAAACAAAATTATCTTGAGAAATACTATATGTCATCACAGAGACTTCAAAATCTTTTTTGTTTTCATTTGTACAAAAGGCTGAAACATTCTTTTCAAGCGAATACCTTTGGCTGAAGCACACTGAGACTTTTTTTCCTTCTAAAAAAAGGACTACAGAAAAAAAAATTCAGGTTCATAATTCACTTTCTATTATATGATAATCAAAATGGGAAAAAAACACTCTTAATATCCAGTATGTACATTATGACTATATCCAGTGCCATCCAGTCGATTCGGACTCACAGCGACCCTACAGGACAGAGTAGAACTGCTCCATAGGGTGTTTAAGGCTGCAAATCTTCACGGAAGGAGACTGCCACATATTTCTCCTGCAGAGTGGCTGATGGGTTCGTCACCAGTGTTCTGGTTACCAGCCGAGCACTTTAACCATTACGTAAGTGTAAACAGTCTCTAATAACACTGTCTAATCAACATGTGTCATCTAGCCAACTAACATTTGTTGAAAGCCTATTTTCTGCTAGCCAGTGTATTAAGTTTTGAGGATACAAGGATGTAAGACACAGTCCCTGTAGGCAAAAATTTGCAATTGAGTAGGGAGACAGACATCTAAATAATTATAGTAAGAGACATAATGAAGTTTTATTGCATAATGGCATTACTGGGAGAGGAACAACTAAGTGTACCCATGGAAATGAGAGACGGGAGACAGAGGAAATAATTCTCGATGACAATGAGTTTGCCAAGTAGTCTAGATCCTTGATACTGAAAATATGGTCCAGAGACCAGCAGGATCAGCATCATCTGAAAGCTTGTGAAAAGGCAGAATCTTGGACCCCACCCTAGACCGAATGCATCACAATCTACATTTTCACAAGATCCCCTTGTGATTTGTATGGCCATTTCAGTTTGAGAAGTCACAGACTAGAGGATAAGAAGAGATAATAGCTGAAAGGATTCTAAGCCTCAAGAATAGTAACTTGCAAAGGCACAGGCTTTCAAGAGATGACAGAGTATCATATTTGAGAAACTAAAGTGGTTTAGCATTTTCCTTAGAGAAAAATATAAACCAAAACAAAAGCCAACCCCGTTGTCACTGAGTTGATTCCAGCTCACAGTGACCGTTTAGGACAGAGCAGAACTGCCCCAAAAGTTTCCAAGGCTGTAATCTTTACAGGAGCAGACTGCCACGGAGCAGCTGGTCGATTCCAACCACCGACCTTTTGGTTAGCAGCCAAGCATGTAACCACCACGCCACTAGGGCTCATTAGAGAAAAATTCAGGCATGTGATAATTTAAAGTTTTAATTACTAGAGCATAAAGTAAGAAGAGGAGTGGTAGAGATGAAGGTAAGAAAAAAATAGAGAAGAGTCTTATTATAAAGGGTCTTATACTCCCATGAAGGTATTAAAACTTAACTGCTTTAAAATTAAATCACAAGCAGGCCTGAAATTTGTCTTTCCCTATTCTATATAGTCTTTCAAAAAGTGTAAGGCAGGTTTTATATGTGTTTAAGATATTATGTTTTATTATCATGGATTAAATATTAAATAATCACTCTTAATTCTAATAAACATCCTAATATTTTGAGATATAAGAAATTCTACTTTAACTATTACCTTTTTAATTTAAAATTTAGAAAATTAATGTGTAATTCTAACTAAATAAGAGAAGATTAAAGGTGTTCTAAGAACATTAGATTGTAAAAACTTTTATCACTGTTTTCAAATGTACCTTTCTGAGAAAAAGAGAATAATCCTTGATAAATGATGCTGCACTGCCTATGTGGTTATGGCTGCAGAAGCAGGGCTGTGAAGGGCTAAGAGTTCTTAAAGGAAAATAAGTGGAGGAGTCAAAGGCAAAAATAAAAAGGACAAACATCAGGATAAAATATATGATTTTATGTGTCTGGGAAAACACCAACAGATAGAACACAGAATTACAGAATTATAGTTAAAAGAGACTTTAAAGGTCACCTCTCTGGTCCTACAAACATAGTTATCATCATCATAATAACAGAGGCTGGTTCTATCACTGGAAGAAAAAGAACAGTGCCAAGATAATAGAGCCAATTTGGGTGAATTAAAAAAGAACAACTTCAGTTTAAAGTTCAAAAGCTAGTTCTGAGAATTATATGACACCCAATATATACTCGTTTAATTATCAAAAGGTAGAAACAGAGCAAACTAGCAAAAAAAAAAAAAAGCCTGAGTATAAGAAGAATGAATCCAAAATAGTTTAGAAGATACAGACTGATGCTTTATTAGACTATTTTGTATTGCTGTTAATGATATTCTTCCAAAAATTATTTGTTGTCCAGCTAACTGAACATAAGACTATATCTGTAACAATCTAGGCCAAGATATTTTCTCTACTTTTTCAATTACAGACATGACATATATCTATATATGTGTATGTGTGTGTGTCACAGTTCAGTGACACTGGTTACATTCTTCAAGTTGTGCCACCTTTCTCAATATCCTTTTCCAAATTATTTCACCACCATTAACATAAACTTGCTGCCCTCTAAGCTTATCTAACCTTTCAAGTTGCTTTTGTCAGTCTGATCACATAAAGATAATTCTAATTCTTTAAAAGAGCACAATACTCAAGGCAAACACTCTTTACTAATTAAGCTAAATTATGTCTGAAGTCCTTCAGTGGTACAAATGGTTAAGTGCTCGACAACTAGCTGAAAAACTGGTGGTTCAAACCCACCCAGAGGCACCCTGGAAGACAGGTCTGGCAATCTGCTTCCCAAAGGTCACAGCCTTGAAAACCATATGGAGCAGCTCTACTCTGCACGCGTGGGATCGCCATAAGTCAGAATCTGCTTGACAGCACCTAACAACAACATTGTTTGGTTTAAAGATGACTTCAGATATAGACAAGCTGTATTTAAGGGAAAAGTAAAGAAAGAAGTGAAATAGGCCTGACTGAGTACCCTAGAGCAATTGCTGGAAGAAGATTCTCCTTAACTCTTTCAAATGGTGTCAACCTCCTTTAGGTGCTGCCCTATTTTTCTGCTTCCTTTTACAGGAAAACTGCTTGTTAGAGTTAGGTATAACTGCTGTTTCAATGTCCTTACTTCCACTGTCTCATAAACTTTTTTTTCCTCCTGTCTTTTTATAATTCAGAAGTGATCAGGTTTAGGATCCATCACCGCCCCCCACTCCCCACCCCCCACTCCCGTATGGCTTCAATAACATAACAAAAGAAAAACTCTATCGCATAAACTTTAGTGTTTATTTTCACCAATGTACACATGTATGAAGTTTAAAGAGTTCAAATAGTATTACAAAACTTGTTAAAAAATTAGAAGTCCTCTGACCTCCCTTTGTCACTTTCAACCACTTCAATCTCTTTTAACTGTTTCTTTCAGTATTTAACTCCCTGTCTCTAATATCTTCTGTTACTTTCTGATTCTTTCACTTTTAGGTGACTGGACAGATGCAGTTTATGCCAGTTAGCCCAGTGTAATTATTAACAGTGTCTCCTTGGACTCTCAAAATGTTCTCAAAAGTGTCTTTTTTGTCAACTACTAAATTTCACTAAGAAAGATAAGAATTTGGCTCTCTTTCACATTCCCATCCTTGCCTCATACACGTGCAAACTTCCTCAAACTCTCAATATCGTAATTTTGGTTAAATGGTTATATTCAGGGTTATGATTCTATAAATGTAATTCACAGCTGAGCCATAATGTATACTATAATTACCTTCCCTTTCTGAACAGTTGTCCCTAGAGCGAAGATTGTTTTGTTTTATTGTTTACCTAGTTTTCTATATACTTACCACCAATTCAGCCTCAAATTCTCCCTGTCTAAATCTACTCTAAATATCTTCAAACATTACATATTCAACAATTTCATCTCCTGTAGTTATTTCTCTTGGAACCTTCTGACCTATTCCTATTGGAACCTGCTGCTCTCTACGCTAGCTGCACAGCTGTCATCTTGCAATCACTATTCACCATCACATCATCATCATGGTGATTCCCTGGATCTCTACTTGAGTGGCATTCTCTATTTCTTGGATCTTCTGGCTTCATCTTTTAGTTTCTTTTTGTTGAGTACCTGGTGGCACCAATCAACACCCATGGAAACAGCAGTCAAGAAATCAAATGATGGACTGCATTGGGCAAATCTGCTACAAAAGACCTCTTTAAAGTGTTAAAAAGCAAATATGTCACTGTGAGGACTAAGTTGTGGCTGACACACACCATGGTATTTTCAATCACCTCATATGCATGCAAAAGCTGGAAAATGAATAAGGAAGACTGAAGAAGAAATGATGCCTTTGAATTACAGTGTTGGTGAAGAATACAGAATATACCATGGCCTGCCAGAAGAAGTAACAAATCTGTCTTGGAACAAGTACAGCCAGGATGCTCCTTAGAAGTGAGGATGGCGAGACTTCATCTCATATACTTTGGACATGTTACCAAGAGGGACCAGTCCCTGGAAAAGAAGATCATGCATGCTTGGTAGAGAGTCATCGAAGAAGAAAGACCCTTGACGAGATGGACTGACACAGTGGCTGCAACAACAGGCTCACACATACCAAGGATTGTGAGGATGGCACAGGGCCAGGCAGTGTTTCGTTCTGTTGTACCTAGGATTGCTATGACTCAGAACTGACTCGACGACACCTAACAACAGCCTGGTGGCACACTGGTTAAGCGCTCGGCTGCTAACCAAAAGGTCAGTAGTTCGAACTCACCAGTCGCTCCTTAGAAGAAAGATGTTGTAGTCTGCTTTTGTAAAGATTACAGCCTAGGAAACCTACAGGGCAGTTCTACTTTGTCCTGTAGGATCACTAGGAGTCTTGGAAGAAGTACAGCCAGAATGTTCCTTAGAAGCAAGGATGGCAAGACTTCGTCTCACATACTTTAAACATGTTACCAGGAGGGACCAGTCCCTGGAGAAAGACATCATGCTTGGTAGAGGGTCAGCGAAAAAGAGGAAGACCCTCAACGAGATGGACTGACACAGTGGTCCGAACAATGGGCTCAAGCATACCAAAGATTGTGGGATGGCGCGGGACTGGGCAGTGTTCTGTTCCATTGTACAAACGGTCTCTATGAGTTGGAACCAACTCAACAGCACCTAACAAAAACAACCAATAACTTCCAAAAAAAAAAAAGACAACAGCAGGTACATTATTTTTTTGAGATTTCACAAGTCTGAAACTGTCATTAGTGTATCCTTAATCAATAGTTTAGTTAGATACTGAATACCAGATTGGAAATCATTCTCCCTCAGAATTTTGAAGGTTCCATTGTTTTCTAGCTTCCAGTGTGGTGTCAAAAAGCCCGAAGCCATTCTGATTCCTGATCTTGTATATGTGACCTATTATTTCTTTCACTCTGGAAGCTCTCCTATGTTCTACAACTTAACAGTGATATGCCCTGTTGTGGATTTATTTCATATCTGTATTGGTCACTCAGTGGGCTCTTTCTACCTGGAAACTTGTATTCTTTAATTTTGGAGAATTTTCTTCAATCATTTCTTTTTCTAGAACTCCTGTTTTCTTTTTCTAGAACTCCTCTATTATTTCAATGTTGGAGATCCTAGTTGGAGATCCTAGTTTTCTTATTTTTTCTCTCCCATTTTCCATCTCTTTGTCTCTTAGCTTTACTTATTCTCTTTTCATTTCTTATTGTTTTTCTTTCATACTTCATCTTATTTCTCTACAAGTATTAAAGGACAGTTCTGTGTTTATCTTGGTATTTTTTACCTACCTACATGGTCTCCATTTCCCGTATTTGGTATCTTCTTAGTTTGGTCTTGTCTCTCACATCAAAGGCTTCCCTCATATCTAGTGATCTCTGGTCACATGCTCATATTTATGGGTGGGGGACTAAAAAGATCACTAGAAGCATTGTGTGATAAGGTCTGTTGATTGTGCACTTTACAGCAGGGATATCAGGTTTGAATATTCCTTTGGTGAATTCCCTACATCAGTATCTTCAGATCTTTTCTCTGAGGCTGATTATAATTCCCACAGAAGAATCTTCTAAACTCTTGCCTGAAGAGTAAAAAAACCTAGTAGCCTGAGTTCTCAATCCTCCTAAAAGTTAATTTTTAGTATAATACACCATTCTCCACTATGTCTGGTACCCCTCTATTTTACCCTCTCTAGAGAACAAATCTCAGTCTTCTGCTGGGATTATGTAAGGGCAAGTTGCCTGGGTTTCCAAAATTAGGAAAAGGATCTATGGAAAATAATTACCTCTTAAACAGATTTGCAACAAATCATCCTGTTCTTAGTCCCATCCTCATTCCTACTTCCAGAAGCAATGAGTGCTTTAATTCCTGAACATTTTAGAGGTTCTATACTGCAAAGTTTGTTTCTCAGCTTTCTCACAGCTGGCTTAGGATTCTAGGATTTGTAAAATAGTTACTACAGTTCCATTTGCTTTTCAGGTTCCAAAATTTTATTGCTACTGTTTCCTCTCCCATTCTCTTTGTCCATGTGCAGTTGTATCTTCTGTAAAAATCCTTTTACTTTAGCTTTAATTCCATTGCAAGAGGAAATGGAATTTAATTGTACTCTGTTTGCCGTCTTTACTGAAAGTCCCTCATTCTCTCTTCATCACTCTTAATCGGGCTTTCATCCCAACCTCTCCACTGAGATCCATCACTCTTCTTAGAGTTATTGGTGACATTCATGTTGCCCAATCTAGTGGCTGCTTTACTCTACCCTCTATTTGACTTCTTAGCAGCATGTGGTATAGCTGGCCATTTCTAAATTCTTTAAATACTTTCTTTTCTTGGCTTCTGTGACAGAATACTTTCTTGCTTTTCCATCCATCTCACTGGCTGCTCCTGCTCCTCTGATTTATACTGACATGTCTCAGGGCTGAATCCTGGGCCTCTTCTTCTCAATCTATGTAAACTTTCTAGATTACTTCATCTGGCCATATGATTGTAAGTACCTCTATATGCCAATGACTCCCAAATCCACACTACTAAACCAGGTGCTGAACTCAAGTTATATATATCCAACTGACTTAATGACATTTCTATAGATAATCTGTTAGGTGTCTGTGTTAGTTATCTAGTGCTGTTATAACACATTAGGCTTTAACAAACAGAGATTGATTTTCTCACAGTTTACCCAAACCCGCTGCCGTCAAGTGGATTCCGACTCATGGCGACCCTGTAAATCCAAATTTAGAGCGCAGGCTCAAGGGGAAGACTTTCTCTGCTGGCTCTGAAGGAAGGTCTTTGTCTCTTCAGCTTCTGCTTCCTGGTTCCTTGGAGATCTCCATGCATCTTGGCATCTATTTTACCCCATCTCTCTCTCTGCTTGCTTGTTTTAATCTCTTTCTATATCTCAAAAGAGACTGACTCAAGATATACCCTACACTAATCCTGCCTCATTAACAGAACAAAGACAACCCATTCCCAAATGAGATTATAACCACAGGCATAGAGGCTAGGATTTACAATACATGTTCTAGGGGTACATAATTCCATCCATAAACAGTGTCCAAAGTATCATATAGCCAAAACAGAACTCCTGATTCTCTTCAGCAAATTTGCTCCTCTCCCAGTCTTCTCTTCAACCTGATCTCCCTATATTCTCCCCCTCACTTACTATGCTCCAGCCACACTTGCTCTTCTCTTCCTTGAGCACCCCATGGTCATGCTTGTTCCCAGTGCCTGGTAAGTTCTTCTCTCAGATCTTCACAAGGCTGATACTTTGCCATTCAGATCTCAACTACAATGCCCCTTCTTCAATGAGGCCTTCTCTAAATCTGATAAAAGCAGTCAACAGTTTCTATCACATTACCTATTTTAATTCTCTGCACAGTAGTAACCACAAATTTCTCATTTGTTTGTTCATTATTTTTCTTCCCTCCTTCTAGAATGCAATCCTTATGAGAGCAGGGACAATTTCTGTGTTGTTCATCACAGTATCCCCAGTATCTAAAATAGCAACTGAAACATAGCTGGTGTACAATAAATAAACCGTATTAAAAAGTAACATAAAAGAAAAAAATTAAAAATAAAACTTTCCTCAAATTAGTGTGCTACGAACAGTTCATGAATTCTTTTATACATTTTTCTGGAAAAATGGCATTTCATGGGTCTCCTATGATACAACCCTTTCTATTTTGAATCTTGGAACTGACTCTTCAGAAAACTCTAGGTTCAATGTATTCTCTATGGCTGACCATCAGTCTCAGAATTCTATTTAAATATGAAAAAAAAAAAAAAAAGACTTATTCAACTTATACAGAAACTTCTCATGAAAAAGTTTTAAACATAATTTTTAAACATAAAATTTAGAATTCTGTCACAAAAACGTACATAAATTTTAAATTCTGTAAGTTGTTTCTAGCAGAAAACTAACTGAATAATCAAGAATAAAACTAAAACTAAAGTTGGTGACACTTTAAATTCATTAAAACTTTTTAATGTTTAAATCATAAAATGTATTTTTATGTAGAAACGTTTAAATATAAATTTAGGGTAGACTTGACTTCTTTCAATGTGCATTTTTATTATAGTAAAAAATTATGGAAAGTAAAGAAAAGGCATAATATACTAGACTAAGGGATGTCAATTACACATTTCAGACCAATATGTATTTAAAGATCAGAATGAATTTAAACTCTATGTTAGAAATTACAAGCAATTAAGAAAGTGAATTAATTAACAGCAAAGAATTTCTTAGGTCTTTTTAATAACAGCCCTTGATACAGACTAATGGCATGATCCAGAACATAATATGTAAAGCATAATTTACATAATAAGTAAAAAACCCCAAAGCACAGGGGTTACCAGAGTATTTACTATTTAACAGGTTTCCTATGAATTAGTCCCCAATAGTTTCAAACATACATTACTTATGATAAAAGCACTCAAAATTTGATAAAAACAAAATTTTAATCAAATGATTGCTTTAAGAATTCTAATGAAAATATACGAATTACTTTCACTGAAATCTCCGCATCAGCTAATATAGAAAAAGTAGTGACCCAATTGTGATTTATGATCCTTTACATACTATTTATTAAGGAGCTAACCGTCCATATTGTGGCTAGTTCACATTCTGTTTCTTCCCCTATCTCCTCCACTTGTTTTTTGTCTACTTTAGTTCTTATTGGCACCTTCAAGGAAGAAAATTAAGGTCAATTGTACTCAGTTAATATTTTTGGTGTAGAATGAACTTAACATGCCTGTCAATTTCAATTAGCAATGTTCTTTCATTAACTAACAAGGAAAATCAGGAGTTACTGGATTCTTACTATTTTTCAAAGTGATGAAAAACGTTATTGCCATCGTAGAAGTGGGCTATCACTATAACGTTCTCGTTAAAATTCTTCTAGGTCATGAGCTCCTTCAAAGATGGGTGATACTTTATTCATCTATTACTAGGACCTATCAGAGTATTTGACACATATTACACTCAACGAATGTTGGTGAATAATTGAGTTTGAGACCAATCCAACTCTGCCACATCAAAGTTAGAGCAAAATTTTACAGTCAAGTTTGCTTCTGTCCCATTCTAAAAAAAAAAAAAAATCAAGAATATACTGCATATGTAATATAATAGTAATAAAAAAGGAAGAACTAGAGATTGAGGGAATCAAATAAAAATAAGAGATTTGAGTCAAAAACACCAGAAGCAATGGGCTTGAATTCCTAAAACTGCATGAAGCAAAATTCAGAAGACAGATTCCAACGTCCTACTTGGTTTTAAGTACGGTAGGATGGAGTTAACCAGTTAGAATTAAAGCTATCAAAACTAGCATGCTGGAGAAGGGGTAAGTATTGAAGTGAAGACCATGGAGACAGAAAAAAGCATAAATGAAAGTCTTTGGATAAGTTACTTAATCTTCCTAAGAACTCTGACCTAAAGGAGCTGTTGTGAAGAATAAAGTAGACAACGTATAGTGATTTAAAACAAAACAAAAAACCATTGCTGTCAAGTCAGTTCCAACTCAGTGACCCTATAGGACAAAGCAGAACTGCCCCATAGGGTTTCCAATGAATGGCTGATGGATTCGAACTGCCGACCTTTTGGTTAGCAGCTGAGCTCTTAACCACCGCACCGCTAGGGCTCCAATGTACAGTGATAAAAAACCAAAACCAAAAGCAAACTCATTGCTGATGAGTCGATTCCAACTCATAGTGACCCTACAGGTCAGAGTAGAACTGCCCTGTAGGGTTTCCAAGGAGCAGCTGGTGGATTCGATCGGCTGACCTTTTGGTTAGAAGCTGAACTCTTAACCACTATGCCACCAGGGCTCTGAATGTATAGTGACAGCTATTATTATTTAACAAAATAAACATGAACGGTAACTCCTCCTTTCAAAATAAAAAGACTTGGTTAAACATTTGCAACATGACAATAGGTTATTATCTTTTCTATAAAACCCCGTTGCCATCGAGTCGATTCTGACTCACAGCGACCCTATAGGACAGAGGAGAACTGCCCCATAGGGTTTTCAAGAAGCAGCTGGTGGATTTGAACTGCTGACCTTTTGGTCAGCAGCCACAGCTCTTAATCACTATAGCACCAGAGTTTCCAATCTTTTCTATACAAGGGTTTTTTTTTAAAGTTATTCAGAGAAAGGCTTAAACCCAGTAACAAAAAAAAAAAAAAAAAAAAAAATGAGCAAAAAGTAAAATTAACGAACCATGAATAAAACAAATGGCTAGGAAGTATAAAAATTATTCCTAGCTAGACATCAAAGAAACGTAAGTAAAAACATGATAGTTAAATATTAACGATTTTTAAAAACGATCCT
Organism: Trichechus manatus latirostris; assembly: GCF_000243295.1. NCBI lineage: Eukaryota > Metazoa > Chordata > Mammalia > Sirenia > Trichechidae > Trichechus > Trichechus manatus. The sequence continues at coordinate 4,689,720 of NW_004444037.1, read as the reverse complement.
TCATACATTATTCAGAAAATATTTATTGAGCACCACATATAAGTGTCCAACACTGTGCTAATGCTAATTTTAAAATGATGAATCAGCCAGTCACTGATTTTAAGGTGTTTCCCACAGATATGCACAAGGTACTATGTGAATACATAGAGGGAAACAAGGAAGTTAAGAAAGCCTCCTGGAAGAAGCAATACCTAAGCTGAGACCTGAAGGATGGACAGAAGTTCACCAGGCAAAGAGATGGAGAAATGTGATCTATGCCAAAAGAAGAGTATATGCAATAGCCTGCAGACATAAGAAACAACTGTGATTTTAGGGTACTACAAGTAGTTCACATGTGCCCTGGTGGTGCAGTGGCTAAATAACTAGGCTGCTAGCCAAAAGGTCAACAGTTTGAACCCACCAGCGGCTCCATGGGAGAAAGATGTGGCAGTCGGCTCCTGTAAAAGTCTACAACCTTGGAAACCCTATGGGGCAGTTCTACTATGTCCTAAAGGGTTGCTATGAGTTGGAATCGACTCGAAGACAATGGGCTTGGTTTTTTTTTGAAGATGACTAGACCGAGCTTGGTGATTGATTAATGATCAGAAGTGAGGAGCAGTGATCAGTCAAGGGTATCACCCAAATTCTGGTTTAGATACATCTGTGGGTTGGATAGGGAACACAGAAAGGAACAGATTTGAGAGGAGTGAGAAGGGATCATAATGGAAGCAGTAGGTAATATTTATTGAACAATTACAATGTACCAGGCATTGGTCAAAGTTTTCTCTCATTTAAATCTCTCAACAATCATATGAGCTAGGCTCTATTATTACCTCACATTTTATAGATGAGGAAACTGAAACACAAAGAGAGTAAGTAAGCTGGCCAAGGTCAGCAGTAAAGCTGAGATATGAACTCTGACAGTCTAGCTTGAACTATGCTCTTCATTGTAATGTTACAGATGCCTCAAAAATAGTGAAGACGATTCAGTTTTGGGCAAGAACATATAAAATGAAAAAAAAAAAAAAAGGCTAAGAGAAACCCGATAAAAAATTAACATTTCAAGACAGGCAGAAGAGTAACTGGTAAAATTGGAAGGAGGCAGAGCAAGAATTTAAAGGAATGGGTTCTGGAAACAGCTTTCCTGGATGTGAATTATGGACCAATCACTTTACTAACTGTGGGTCTTAGTCACTTCCTCTCTGTGCCTTGTTTTTTTTTTTTTTTTTCATTTCTGAAATGGAGATGACAATAGTACCTACTACATACAGCTGTTTTAAGGATTAAATTAATAATATGCTACGTGGTTGGGACATGGGCAACAGTAAATGCTCAATAAATTTTAACTATTATTAGTGTTAATAATATTACCAAATAGACTGGGAAAGACCAATCAGAGAGACAGAAGGAACCCCAGAAGATCAGTTATCACTAAAATTAAAGGAAATACTGTTTCAGGAAGTCAACAATGTCTACACTGCAGTGCGGAGAAGATCATGGCTCTAAAGTGTACATTATATTTAATAATAAGAAGTTTGATAACTTTGGTGCGGGAGAGATGAAACAAACACTGACCACTACTTTGAGAGTAAACTAGGACTAGCTCTCTGAAAGGAAATTTGGTGAGATGTACCAACAGCTTGAAAATATCTATGCTCCTTAACCCAGTAATTTCACTTTGAGAAATAAATAACTGGAAGTGTAGCCAAAGTCTCGTATTTAATTTAGTATTACTTAAAACAGTAAAACTAGAAAGAATCTAAATACCCAATCGCAGTAATAATGGCATCAAAATATTTCAAACACAAATTCAAATATACCAAAATTATCAACTGTGGTTACTCCTGAATGAGTTTATGGATGATGTTTTTTATCGTTCCTTTAGTATTTTCTAAATTTTCTTCCATGAACATACATTTCTTTTACAATCAGAAAAAGTTAAGTGTTTCCTTTTTTCTTTTAACTGTCCAATACTAGAGCCCTGGCTATACATAAAGAAGCCCTTGTGGCACAGTGGTTAAGCGCTCGACTCCAACTGAAAGGTCAGCGGTTTGAACCTACCAGCAGCTCCACAGGAGAAAGATGTTGCAGTCTGCTTCCGTAGGTTTACAGCCTTAGAAACCCTATGGGGCAGCTCTACTCTGTCCTATAGGGTTGCAATGTGTTGGAATTTGATTCAACAGAAAAGGGTTTAGTTTGGTTTCGGTTTTATATACATAAAAAGAACACTCCAGAGAACAAAAACATAAGTAACAGAGATTATTTTCCTATGTACCATTCACATAATTAAAAAAAATAATAAAATAAAACCTTTCACTTTCACCTAATTAATAAAAATAATTATTAATTTAAAAATGGTTAATTCCAGAACCTGCGTTAAAAAATGAAAAACTTATATTTTTATCTAACCTAATAACCTACTGACCCACTGACCTACTTTGGAATTTAGGTTAGTTAAATCTGATATCACAGATGTTTCTGGGACTGATGGATCTATTAACATTAATTAAAAGTAGTGCTAGCATAATATAAAACCCAAGCAACAATCTTTAACTACATTAAACACCACTTACCAAAAAACTGCAACTTGCTTCTGCAAATTACTGAGTAAGTGTTTGTATTATAGCTAAAAAGATGACTATTTCTAAGATACCAATGTTACTTTGTCAAGAAAGACCCAAATACTTTTAAAATTAATTTTTTAATATACGGGGAAAGATGAAATTAAATAGTAGTTCTCAATTTATTCCATATTATAAGGGAACATTAGCTTATTATAACCGATACAAAATTTTAGCAAGATGAAAAACATTCTCCATTCTACAGCAGTTACTAAGACTAACTTTAAACTTGACATTATAATACCCAGACACACATCCCAAATCAAAGTGTTATAAACTAGACCTCTTAGAATCAGAGAGGATCTTGCTCAAGATAAACTAATCATGTAATACTTTGGGCCAAATGATAACAGAACTCTAGCTGGTATCAAAACATAAGGTTACTTCCAAAGCCTCATTAAACAGAAAGCTAAAAAAAAATCAATACAGCTCTCTTAGTGGGACATAAAGCTATCTCCAATAATTTAAGTAAAATTGTTTCAAATAATATTACATCTGAGGTCCCTATTCATGGAATGGACTGGTCAATGGACTAGCCTGGTCCACAGAAAACCAGAGCACCTTATTGCCTTTTCAGAGATGAGAAGACTGAGCTCTGAGCCTGTCCCAGCTCAAATGAGTTCCATATAAACAAGATCTGAAGGTATTGGGACAGCTCAAGCCTTAACAACAGAGTGAACCCCACAGTGAACCATAACCCTGAACTCAGACCACCCTGCCTGTACCTGGCCTCTACACAAACATCAACAGGAAGGAAGAGGGGTTCCTGTGGTGGGTACAATAATCGCTCCCCCAAATATGTCCATGCCCCAATCCCTGGAACCTGTGAATGTTACTTTACTTGGCAAAAAGGGACTTTGGACATGTGATTGAGGTTCAGGATCTTGAGATGGGAAGATTATGCTGCATTATTTGTGTGGGCTCAATGTAATCACATGAACCTTCAAAAGCAGAGAACCCTTCTGGACTGTGGTCAGACATACGAGATGGAAGAGGGTTAGAGATGCAACACTGCTGGTTTTGAAGATGGAAGAAGGTGGCCATGAACCAAGGAAATGAATTCTCCCCCAGAGCCTCCAGAACAGAACACAGGCCTGTGACACCTTCAGTTTTGCCCAGGGAGACTATCTGACTTGTGAGCTGCAGAACTATAAGGTAAACTTGTGCTGTTTTAAGCCATTAAGTTTGTGGTAATGTGTTACGGCAGCAACAGAAGTTCTGGCTGCTCTGACAAATCAGCCTCACCAGCCCCTCTGTGATGGTTAAGACTGTGTGTCAACTTGGCTGGGCCATGATTCTCAGTGTTTGTATGTGATCACTCCCACGACTGAATATGCCGTGAGTAGCCAATCAGATGAAAAGGAGTTTCCTTAGGCGTGTGGTCTACATCTGAATACAAGCAGACATTCTGGCTTTTTGCTCTCTCTGGATCCTGCAGCTGCCTCCTGTCATCTCACCTCTGGTTCTTGGGACTTGAGCTGTCAGCTTATCTGCCAAACTTGGGATTTGTCGATCTTCACAGACTGTGAGCAGAGCCTTGCTCTCTGACCTGTCGAACTCAGGGTTTGCCAGCCCCTGCAGCTACATGAATAAGGAGAAACCTTGCAGTCTTGCCTGTCGATCTCGGAATTTGTCGACCTTCGCAGCCTGTGAGCGGGAGCCCCGCTCTGTGACCTGCCGATCTTGGGCTTGCCAGCTTCTGCGACTGCATGAATTGGGAGAGGCCTCTACCTTGATCCACGGACTTGGCACATTCTAGCCTCTACAGTTGCGTGACCTGTTTCCTTGACATAAATCTCTCTCTATATATATTTACATGCTTTACTGGTTTTGCTTCTCTAGAGAACCCAGCCTATGACACGCTCTCCTAAGTGTTTGCAACAATCTGCCGAGGAGGCCATCAAGACTAATCCCATTATATCCTACATTCTTTTTATGTCAGTCACCATGAGAAGCCCAAGACTCCAAGTCATCCGCCACTCACCTAGACTCTCATCCCTATTTGTTGTTGTTAGGTGCCATCGAGTTGGTTCCAACTCATAGCGAACCTATGGACAACAGAATGAAACAATGCCTGGTCCTGTCCCATGCCCACGATAGTTGTTATGCTTGAACCCATTGTTGCAGCCACTCTGTCAATCTGTCTCACTGAAGGTCTTCCTCTTTTTCGCTGACCCTATACTTTACCAAGCATGATCTCCTTGTCCAGGGACTGATCCCTCCTGACAACGTGTCCAAAGTATGTAAGACGCAGTCTGGCCATCCTTCCTTCTAATGAGCATTCTGGTTGTACTTCTTCCAAGACAGATTTGTTTGTTCTTTTGGCAGTCCATGGTATTCAATATTCTTGCCAACACCACAATTCAAAGGCATCAATTCTTCTTTGGTCTTCCTTCCTCATTGCCCAGCTTTCGCATGCATATGAGGCGACTGAAAATACCATGGCTTGGGTCAGGCGCACCTTAGTCTTCAAGTCGGCATCTTTGCTTTTCAACACTTTAAAGAGGTCTTTTTTAGCAGATTTTCCCAATGCAATGCACCTTCTGATTTTTTGACTGCTGGGTGGGCTCTAACCGATAACCTTTAGGTTAGTAGTCAAGTGCAAGTCATTTGTGTCACCCAGGGACCTTTTTATCACATTACAAAGCACCAATTTTCCTTTCTAGCTTTAGTCTATTTCTGCAGCATCACCTCCCAAACTATATTCACTGCACACCTACTCTCTATTTTCTAGCCGTATGAAATTTCCCATCATTTCTATGAAGTAGAAAATAAAGATTCCTGGGTAAATTAATGCCCGTAAGTGCCCAACATATTATCAACATCAATGACTTCTTAATAAAATAAACCAAGACTGACATGCTCAAGAAAATCATTTTGTCATTCACATCAGGATTCAACTAGTAACCATATAAACATCAAGTTGTTCAAGAAAATAAAAAACCAAACTGAGGTACCATGTATTAGTTTCCTACAGCTGCTTTAAGAAGTACCACAAACTTGATGGATTAAAACAACACAAATTTATTATCATACAGTTTTTCAGATTATTAAGTAGTCCAATATGGGTCTTTGTGGGCTAAAATCAAGATGTCAGCAGTTTTATTCTAGCGGCTCAAGGGGAGAATTTATTTCCTTGCCCTTTTCAGCTTCTAGAGGTTACCTGCATTCCCTGGCTCATGGCTCCACTCATCCAGCATCAAAGCCAGCAACTGGGTCAAGTCTTTCTCAGGATACCGTCTGGTTCTCTCTTATTCTCTCCTCTGCTTCCTTTTTTCCTTAGATGAACCCCTATGATTACACTGCATCCACACAGAAAATCCAGGATACTCTCCCCATCTCAAAGTCATCTGATTAGCAACCTTAATTTCACTGCAACCTTATTTCCTCTTTGCCATGTAACTTAACATACTCACAGGTTCCAGGAATTAGGACATGGACATCTTGAAGGGCCATTATTCTGCCTATTACGTACCATGACCCAACAAGTCACTCTTTGATAAAGACAAAATAAACTATCTTCTGGAGAAAATGAAAAGTTAAAGAATAACTTGAACTATTAAGACATCAAAAAAACTATTACCACCACACCAGTAAGTTCTTAATTTCTTAACTATCTTTTCCGTTCATGTTTCTGCAAGGGAATAAAAAAATAATGTGAATGACAATTCATGCTGCATGAATTGCTGCAACTGGAAGTCTAACTTTATTGCTGTATGGCAACAACAGGTTCTGTGGATGTTTTTGTGGAACCAAAAGTTTGTTAGTTTAATGCCCAAATAAATATGAGAACATATTTTCCTTTTTGGACAACTGTTGGTTTATGTGCTATACACCATATACCAAAATGGCATAATTTATAAGTGTGACACAGAGGCCAAACAAAATGAATTAAACTCCAGCCTTTGTTTCTAACACGATAATAGGCTATTATTTTAATAAAGCCATGTATGTGAATTTCTGAAACAGGTCCCCAGAAAACAAGGGACACATTTATATCAATCTAAAAGAAGTACAGAATTTTATCAGTGCTATAAATATCCAGGGAGTCGTTATGAAATTTAATTATTAAATAGTATTACAAAATATTAACAAAGATACGCTTAGGGCTGCCTTAGGAGATATTTGATAACTTAAAACTAATACGTATAAATATAATGAAAATATTTTCACATATTATACTCTATCAATAAGGCCAATGGATCCCCTTCAAATGGTACTAGAAATGTATCAGGTTTCAAGGCCACAAGTATTCCTCTAATTTCTTACAGTGTAATCACTTCATAAAAAAACAGTTGTTTTGACCTATTAAAACTTGGGTAAACTGCCAGGTTGCTTTTGTGCAGCCAAGTAGGCCAAGCAAGTTCAAAACCATCTGTAAACTAGTTCAAATACGTTTAGATGCATCCTGAACCAAAGATTACACAGAAAACAACTACCATAAAGCATTTCTTCTTTACAAAAATAATTAGTGTATCTAAATTTGTATTCTGGATAAAATCTACTCCCTTTAAATGGTAAGAGTTTGCCATACAATTTATATACTTCCTATCCATTTTCACATACCTCTCTATCCCTGTTTACTTTCAAATAAGTAAATATAAATGGGTATATGGGGTCACTTAGCTGACTACTTCTTTTTTTTATGCACTGACATTAATTTCTTGATCCATCCCCTCAAATGACATGGTCTCATAATATGACAGGCCCGAATCTGTGCAGCAGCAAGGGAGATGAGCTCAAATTGCACAGACCCATCTTCTCTGCAGAATGCAAGCAGAAGGATAAAGGACTCTGTGCAGATGGCATATTCACCAGCCAGAAGGCTTGTAACCAGATTTCACAGGATGTAATACGGACTTAAACATTAGAGAAGAGAGACATCCTTGAGATAGAAGACACAGGATTTGATAAGAATCTGGTAATCCAAGACTCCTATATCCAGGTAAAAGGAAATTACTTTCCAATCATGCAAGAGCTTAGAAAGAATACCGACCATCCAAATGGTATACAGGCAGTCCCCAGGGTATGAACGAGATCCATTTCTAACTGTGTCTTTAAGTCAAATTTGTAGGTAAGTCGGAACAGGGGTATAGGTTTTTATTTAGACTTACTTTAGTGCAAGAAAAGGCTGAAGCCTTTTCAATGATTTAAAAGCAGCACGTTCAACAAGTGAAGGTGATTGTGATGAAGACTTTGTTTGGAGCAGGGTTTAGTTCAATGATTTCAAAGGGAGGGTAAATTAACTCAGCATTAAAAGGCAGGTATAAGTTGTCCATAACTCTGCTGTTCATAACCTAGGGACTGCCTGTATTTGAAGAAATCTTTTAATTAAGAGAGTTAAATGAGACTAACGATCTCAAGAGAGAAGAAGATGAAGACTACAAAAAACTAAGAGTGAATAATAAATCTAGAAAAATGTATGGTCAAATTTAAATTAATACCAATAATATGATTCATACTTGTAACTTAAAGGTTAAGTGGGAATCTTGCATCAGAAGAGTCAATATTATAAGGTAGGATTTCTCAACCTCAGCACTAGTGACATTTTGGACTAGGTAATTCATAACTGTTAGGGATAGTCCTTTCCTTTGTGGGATAGATGCCAGTATCAACCATCATCCCTGTTGTGACAAACAAAAATGTGTCCAGGCATTGCCAACTGTCTCCTGGAGGGCAAAACTGATCCTTGGTTGAGAAGCACTGTTATAATGATATTAGAACTAAAGATGCTATGCCTACCAATTTGAAAATATCTAGACTCTGAGTTCTATTAACATACCCTGGAGAATTTTAATTTTTTTAAGTTCAGACTGCAAGTTCCATCTTGCCTTCTATGGATGGTGGTTCCAACATAAATTCAGTTTTCAAAGCCTCTACTATGCTATTTGGGTTTGTTCTCTGCATCACCCAGCGGTAAGTCTGGGATTTGAGCAGTAGTTTGTATCATAGTTCAGTTCTCCAAGCTTCTGCTACATTTCTTTGGATCTGTACCGTCTGCACATGTAGCTCACTGGTGAGGTGGAACTTTTGTGAATTCATACACAGAATTAGGGAATCTCCACAGTTGAGAGAAAAAAAGCAAAAACAAAGTTAAACAAAACAAAACACGGAGGAGGAAAAGATGGCAGCATAAGCAGTTGTGTGTTCCTATCCCCCCAAAACAAATCTAGAAGAAAGCAAATGAAAATGGTGAAATTGACAATCTCAGATACCAATAAAGGGTAGGATGACCAAAGTGAACGCTGAATCAAGAAAAAGGTAACATATAAACAGAGAACAGTGGTGCTCCCACATCTGAGCTCCACCCTCCTCCCTGGCTCAGTACGGTTGTCTTGGGGCAGAGGCAAGGACTGGCATCCCCAGCAGTGAAAGGCATAGCTAACAACCAGCAGAGTGTGGGCCAGTGGGTGGGGAGTCTTGAGCTGCAGTGGCACAGCCAGTGCCCCCAGGCAGGAAGCCTAACAGTGAAACAGCTACAGCAGGCACTCCTGGCCAAGGAGTCTGGTGGTGAATCTGCAATAGCTGTCATTTCTAGGAGGAGAGTCTGGACCTAGAAGTACACAGCTGGCACTCCCAGGCAGGGAGTCTCATGGTGAGTCTGTAACAGCAGCCACTCCCAGATGGGAAGTCTGGGGTTGGAGCTCCACAACCAGTGCTCCCAGGCAGGAAGTAATAAGGTCAATCTGCAACAGCTACTGTGCCCAAGGTGGGAGTCTGGGGCTGGACCTGCACAACACTCCCGTGTGGGGAGCCTAGGGCTGGAGTTCCCTAGCTGGCACTTCCAGGAGAGAGTCTTGGGCTAAATCTATGACAGCTACTGCTCCTAGGTGGGTACTCTGGTAGAAAAGCTGCAAGGTCAACATTCCCAATCAGGAGCCTAGTGGTAAAGTGGCCACAACTGGCACTCCAAGGCAGAGAGTCTGGTGCAGGAGTTGAATAGCAAGCACCTCCATTCAAGGAGCCTAGAGGTGAATGAGTGATAGCTGATGCCCCCAAGAAGGGAGACCAGTAGTGAAGTGGTGACAGCAGGTGCAAAAAGATGGGGAGTTTGATGTTGAAACAGAGATCTACAATATTCAATAATTTAAAATAGTAATAATAAAGAAGAAGAGTAAACCCTAGGGAATGGGAAGAAGCTAATCTCCAGAGTTACCACAGTATAATAGTTTTAAGTGTCCCAGTTTCAACAAAAAAAATCACAAAGCATATGAAGAAACAGAAAAAGACGGCCCATGCAAATGACCAAAATAAAGTAACAGAAACTGTCCCAGATGAAGGACAGATAATGGACTTAAAAGACAAGAACATTAAAGCAACAGTACTAAGTATGTTCAAAGAATTAAAGGAAAACATGGAAAAAGAAATAAAGGAAATCAGGCAAACAATACAAGATTAAAAGAAAAATTTCAATAATGACAGAAATTTTTAAAAAGAACCAAACAAAAATACTGGAGCTGAAAAATACAATAACAGAAATAAAAAATGCCCTAGAGGGGCTCAACAACAGATTTGAATTGACAGAAGAATCAGTGAATTTGAAGATAGGTTAACTGAAATTATTGAGTCTGAGGAGCAAAAATAAAAAAGAATAAGGAAAAGTAAAAGTCTAAGGGAACCGTGAGACACTATCACGCAGACTAACATACACATTATGGAGTAACAGAAGGAAAAGAGAGAAAGGGGCAGAAAGAAAATTGGAAAAAATAAAGGTCCAAAACTTCCTAAATCTGATGAAAGATACAAATCTACACATTCAATAAACTCCACAAATTCCAAGTAGGATAAATTCAAAGAGAGCCACACCAAGACATGTTATAATCAAACTCTTGAAAAACAAGTATAAAGAGAGAATTCTGAAGCAGCGAGACAAGCGAATTATCACACACAGGGTATCCACAATAAGATTAAATGTCGATTTCTCCTCAGAAACCATGGAAGCAAGAAGGCAGTGGGATGGCATAATTAACATACTGAAAGAAAAGGACTGTCAACCAAAAATACTATATCTGACAAAACTGTCACTCAAAATGAGGACAAAATTAAGACATTCCCAAATAAACAAAAGCTGAGGCAATCTGGTACCACTAGATCTGCCCTAAGAAATGCTAAAGGAAGTCCTTTAGATGGAAAAGAAAGGACATTAGACAGTAACTCAAAGCCATACATACAGAGACCAAAAAAAAAAAAAACTCCATTAAAGGTAATTTCTTGGCAAGTATAAGGGCCAGATTTAAGGTATTTTTGGTTGCTAAATAGTTATTATGTCCTTTATTGCTTTATAATGACAAATGCATAAAAAATAAGTATAAATTTATGTTACCAGCAAAAAACCCACTGCCATAGAGTCAATTTTGACTCATAGTGACCCTACAGGACAGAGCAGAACTGCCCCAGACGGGTTTCAAGGAGAGGCTGGTGGAGTCAAACTGCTGACCTTTTGGTTAGCAGCCGAGCACTTAACCACTTCACCACCAGGGCTCCAAATTTATGTTACGGGATAACAAAACAAAACCCACTGCCATCGAGTCGATTCCAACTCATAGTGACCCTACAGAATGGAGTAGAACTGTCCCACATGGTTTCCAAACATCTAAAATTAGAAACAAAAGTGGGAATATTTCATTCACCGACTCTACAGAAATAAAAAGGATCATAAGAGAATAGTATGAACTGTCCACCAACAAATTAGAAAATTTAAATAAAATGGACAAATTTCTAAAAATAAATAAACTACCTACACTGATTCAAGAATAGAAGATCTCAACAGACCCATAAGAAGTGAAGAGATTGAATCATCATCAAAAACCTCCTAACAACAACAAAAAAGTCCTGGACCAGATGGTTGTACTAGGGAATTCTACCAAACATTTATAGAAGAAGTGACTCTAATCCTACTTAAACTTTTCCAAAAAATGGAAGAGCACACTTCCTAACTCATTCTATGAGACAAACATTACCCTAATACCAAAGCCAGACAAAGACATAAGAAAACTACAAAACAATATCCCTTATGAGTATAGACATAAAAATTATTAACAAAATACTAGAAAACTGAACCCAAACACATTGTAAAAGGATAATATACCATGGTCAAGTTGGATTTATCCCAGAAATGCAAGAGTGGTTCAACATTAGAAAATCAATCAATGTAATACATCATATTCACAGGCCAAAGAAAAAGAACCTCATGATCATCCCAATCAATGCAGAAAAGGATTTTGACAAAATCTAATACCCTTCATGACAAAAACACTCCAGGAGTTAGGAATAGAAGGGAAAATCCTCAATGTGAAAAAAGGCATTCATGAAAAGTCCACAGCTAACATCATACTCAATGAAGAAAGTCTGAGAGCTTTCCCATTAAGATCAAGAACAAGACAAGGATGCCCACTCTCACCACTGCTATTCAACAATGTACTGGAAGTCCGAGGCAGAGGAATTAGGCAAGAAAAAGAAATACAAGGTATCCAAATCAGGAAGGAGGAAGTAAAACTATCCCTTTTCATGAATGATATGATCCTATATATAGAAAACCCAAAAGATTCCACAAGTAAGCTATTGGAGCTAGTAAGTGAATTCAGCAAAGTGGCAGGGTACAAAGTCAACACACAAACATCAGTTGGGTTTCTAAATATCAGCAATAAGTAAGCTGAAAAGAAAATTGAGGAAAGAATTGCATTCACAATAGCTTCTAAAAGAACAAAGTACTGAAGAATACATTTAACCAAGGAAGTGAAAGAACTGTATACTGAAAACTATTAAACATAACTAAAAAAAATTAAAGAAGACCTAAATAAATGAAAGGGTATTTGATGTTCATGGATTAGAAGGCTTAATATTGTTAAGATGTCAATACCACCCATAACCCATAAAACCTGTAGCAATCTGTAAGTTCAATGCAGTCTCTGCCAAAATTCCAAAAGCCTTCTTTGTAGAAATGGAAAAGCCAATGCTCAAACTTATATGCAACAGCAAGGGGCCCCAAACAGCCAAAGCAATCTTGAAAAAGAAGAATAAAGTGAGAGGGCTCACACTTTATTTCAAAACATACTACAAAGCTAGAGTAATCAAAACAGCCTGGTACTGGTAGAGCGATAGAAAAACAGACCAACAGAACAGAACTGAGAATCCAGAAATAAACTCATACATATATCTATGGTCAACGGATTTTTCACAAGGGTGTTAAGTCCATTCAACTGGGAAAGAAGAGACTCTAATAAATGGTGCCGAGAAAACTGGATTTCCACATGCAAATGTATGAAGCTGAATCAACACCTCACAACATGTATAAAATATAATTCAGAATGGATCAAGGACCTAAAGGCGAGAACTAAAACCATAAAATTCTTAGAAGAAAACAAAGGGGAACTGCTTCAGGACCTACTTTTTAACAACAATAAAAACAAACAACCCAATCAAAAAAAAAGGGCAAAGGACTTGAAAAGACATTTCACCAAAGAAAATATAGAATTGGCTAACTAGTACATGAAAAGATGCTCAATGTCATTAGTCAGCTGTTGTTATTTGCCTTCAAGTTGGTCCCAGCTCATGGCAATCCTGTGTACGATGCAACGAAATGCTGCCTGATCCTTCACCATCCCCATGACAGGTCGCAGATCAAATGACTGTAATCCAAAGGGTATTCATTAGCTGATTTTAAGAAGTAAATTACTAGGCCTTTCTTCTTAGTCTGTTTTAGTCTGGAAGCTTCACTGAAACTTATTTAGTATCATAGCAACACAGAAGCCTCCAATGACAGGTGGTGTCTGTGCATCAGACGCACTGGCTGGGAATCGAACCCGGGCCTCCTGCATGGAAGGTGAGAATTCTACCACTGAACCAAATCAAAACCACAATGAGATACCACTCACCCTCAACAGAATGAGTATGATAAAACAAAACAAAATAAAAGGTGTTGGTGAGGATGTGAAGAAACTGGAACCCTCATCCACTGCTGGTGATAATGCAAAATGGAAGAGTCACTCTGGAAAACAATGTGGTGGTTCCTCAAAAGGTTAACACAGAACTACCATATGACCCAGCAATCCCAATCCTAGGTATATACCCAAAAGAATTGAAAGCAGGAATGGAAACAGAAACCTGTACACCAGTGTTCACTGCAGCACTAGTCACAATAGCCAAAAGGTGGAAATAATCTCAATGTCCATCAACAGGTGAATGGATAAACAAAACATGGCATATATATATATATAAAATGGAGTATTACTCAGCCATAAAGAGAAACAAAGCCCTGATACATGCTACAACATGGATGAACCTTGGAAACAGTATGTTGAGTGAAGTAAGTCAATCACAAAAGGACAAATACTGAATGATTCCACTTATATGAAATATCCAGAATATGCCAATATAAAGACCAAAGCTTATTAGTGGTCATCAGGGGTGGGAGGAAGGAGAAAAAAGGGAATTACTGCTTAGGGGGCACTAAGTTTCTGTTAATGATGGTGGCAGAACCTGGAAAACAACAGTAGTAATGGTTGTACAACATGATGAACGTAATCAATGTCACTGAATTATACATGTAAAAATTGTTAAACTGGAAAATAGTTTGCTATACATATTTTCACCACAATAAAAAAAAAGTTAATGAGTCTACATAAAAACCTGCACATAAATGTTTATAGCAGCTTTATTCATAACTGCCAAAATTTTAGAGTAACCAAGACATCCTTCAACAAGTGTACGCATAAACAAACTGTAGTATAGCCTACACTGGATGGAGTATATTATCCAGTGACAAAAAGAAATGAGCAATGAAGCCATGAAAAGACATGTAAGAACCTTAAATGCATATTGCTAAGTGAAAGAAGCCAGTCTAAAAAAGCTACATACTATATAATTCCAACTATATGACATTCTGGAAAAGGCAAAAATTTAGAAAATAAAAAGATTAGTAGTTGCCAGGGGTTCAGGAGAGGAGGGATGAACAGGTGGGGCACAGGGCATTTTTTAGGGCAGTGAAACTATTGTGTAGGACACTGTAATGGTATATACATTACATTATGTATTTGTCAAACCCCGTAGGGCTATACAACACAAAGAGTAAACCCTAACGTAAACTATGGACTTCAGTTAATAATAACATATCAAGATTGGTTCATAAATTGTAACAAATGTATCAAACTAAGGCAAGATGTTAAAAACACGAAAAACTATGTGCAGGGGAGAGCAGCCGTGGTTCAGAGATAGAATTCTCACCTTCCATGTGGGAGACTTGGGTTTGATTCCTGGTCAATGCACCTCAAGCACAGGAGCTTCTAGACTAAGATGGGCTAGGAAGAAGGGCTTGGGGATTTACCTCTGAAAATCAGTCAGTGAAAACCCCATGGATCACAATGGTCCAATATGCAACCAATCATGAGATGGTACAACACCGTGCAGCATTTTGCTCCATTGTACATGGGGTTGCCATGAGTAGGGGGCCAACTCAATGGCAGCTGACAACAACAATTTTCATATTACTGGTCTATCTTGTCTCTTAAGATTTCAAAAAATAACAATATACAATCAACTTACACAAGCTCAGACAATGACTTGATGGCTCTCTATAAAGAACAGAATCAGAGAAAATTCTTGTTTTACTCAAAATTCTCTCCTACAGTTAACAAAAAACACACAATCTCAATAAGGATGCCTTTAAAGAAACTGCAATTACTGTGATCACACAGAGGTATAATACTGAAGCTAGTGTGTTGTTTTACTCAACAGACATTTACTATGTGCCAACTCTGTGCCAGGCCTATGCTAGTTGTTGGGGATCCAATGGTGGACAAAGTAGGCATGGTACACACTCTTAAGAAACTTATAATTTAGCAAACCTGAAAACCCCTGCTTTTAGACATGAAACGTATTGTTTTTTGCCTATTTTGGAAACAAAGCAACTAGGACTCAAGAGTGGTAAATGTTTCCAAAGTCACATATAAGTGCTCTAGATGAACAAGAAAGGTAGGTACTAAAATTCGCTATTTTGTCTCCTAATGTAACACTTAACCTGCCTCTGTCTCACTGGAAGCTAAGCTGATTGTAGAAGAGATTCTTAACAACAGCCTCTTGTCCTATCCATTGACTACAGAAGAGACCATGTACCTTCATCCCCAACATACTAGCTTTGTTCTTCTGAGTCAGTCACCAGTTAGTTTCCAGATCATGTATAAGTACTCTCACTGAAAATAACAGGTAATCACCATGTATTACAAAAATCTTTTGAAGTCTTAAGATACTATGATAACATTAAAACTTGAAAAAACAGAGTATCATACTAATTTCCTTTCTATACAGTTCCATACACATTCAATTTAGAAAAAAACAAGAGGAGAAACAATTTCTTTTGATTTGTTTTCATTTTAAAATAGCAACACAGGTTAGTCTAATTAGAATATGGGTTATACCTTCCAGGACAGAAAAAGGTAGAAATAAGTCACTAAGAGTTGGCACCAACTCTCATCTCTATCTCTCCTTCATTTATGTCTTCAACCTTAGTTCTCAGTCTATAAGTAGGTCTCCAACCATGTAGAGCAGGGGTCTGTTAACTTACTCTATAAAGGGCCACAGAGTAAATATTTTTGGCTTTGTGCAACTGAAGATCTGTTGCAACTACTTAACTCTGCCAGTATAGCTTGAAAGCACCTACACACAATATGTAAACAAGAAAGAGTGGCTGGTTCACTGAAACTTCATTTATAAACACTGAAATTTGATTTTCATTTAATTTTCATGTGTCACCAAACAGCATTCTTCTTTTGAGAATTTTTTCAACCATTTAAATGTTAACCCCACTCTTATCTCATGAGTCATACAAAAGGAGGCAGCAGGCCGGATCTGGTAGTGTACTGACCCCTGATGGAGAGAACTGCTTGTAAGCTGAAGCTGTAGTAGGTTACCTGCCTTTCTCTCAACTGATGCTTTATCTCTAAGTCTAAAATTTGACAGGAAATAATTCTTATTCCAATTTTCAGGCCTTTGCAAATTACCTTCCTTTATCTCAGAAAAAGACAAGAAGTCAATTCTTACTTTTGAGCAGTAACAGAAGTTTTAAGAATGGCTGAAAAGAAAATACATCTGCATTTCAATTACCTTTACCAATGGATAATTTTTTCATTCCTCATAAGAATGAAAATTCTAAAGATAAATAAAAGCTACCAAGGAAGGTATAGGTCATGTCCCAAATATTTTTATAATTCCTTGCCTTCTGCTCCTCGTCAGGAGACCACAAATCCCACCCCACCCATAATTCTGTTCCCCACTGCCAAATAGATGACATACCTCTGAGATCAAAATGAAGATTAAAGGTAACTAGTGAAACTCACCAAGCTTTAAAGATTCATCGTAGAGAACTGTAGTAATTTTCCAAAGGCATCTTACAAAGTGATAGATTCAGCTTCTGAGTTTCAGCAACTTCACAGAAAAATAAAATAAAAATTTTGTAAAACAAGAGTAGCTGTGAATATAATATTAACCAAATTCTCAGTAACATTACCTCCAACATTTTTTCCACATCATGCCTACAGTATATATTGGGCAACTCCGATGTGTCATGAATTAAAAATGCAGAAATGAAATGTCAGACTCCAGCATCCCTAGGGATGTGCAACTTCACAGTGTATTGGGCAACTCCAAATGTGATGGAGGGCTTGAAGGACTGTATCATTGTAAAGGGAAAGCATGATAGAAACACAAATCAGTTTGGTGAGAGCTGGTTAGGAAAGGCCTCCTAAAGGAGGGTCATTTAATGCAAGCACGAGTACAAACTTGCCAAATAAAGTGAGGAGAAAAGGCAGAAAAAGAATGTGTTTCATCCAGAGGGATTGCATGTTCAAGGGTCCAGACGTAGGACAGAATATGGCATTAGTATGAGAGTGAAAGAAGTCCAGTACAGCTGCTCAGAGACAGAAACAGTATGAGGTCATCCCTGGAGATGAGGTGGACAAGGGAGGAAAGTGAGAGGTGAAGCACTTTTCCTTAAGTCACACAGGGTTAAAAGGCCAAGCCCATTTTCAACCTTCACCACTTGACTGAAATACACTAGCCATTCTAAAGGTCTCCCAAGTGCCCAGCCTCAAGAGTCTGACAGGGGCGCTGCTGGGAAGGAAGCTGAGGCAAAGTTCCTGTAGGGAATGATCTTTCTAGAGGGGCTCTTGCAAGGGCCTGAGAGGATATTTGGGGAACAGCAACAAGGCACTGCTGACCCTCCCAGGGAGGGTGGTATCAGCAGAGGGTCGACTGGAGAGCCGGAACACCTTCTCTGCCAAGAGTAATGAAAAGTCTGTCCCCGCTCCATGACAACAGAGGCTGAGCGAGGAACTCAGACTTCAGCCCCACCTGGCAGAAACAAGGTAGTGCTCCCCCCTCCCACTTGCCCTGCCTGAACAATGTCAGAGGAGGACTGCTGAAATAGAATATTTAAATAAGATTCAGAGTTTCATAACATAGTACTCAAATATCCAAGTTGCCATGGAAAGTTAGTAATCACACCAAGAACCAAGAAAATATCAATTTGAATGAGAAAAAACAAGCAACAAGATGCCAACACAAAGATGACACAGATGTCAGAATTATCTGACAAGAATTTCAAAGCTGCCATTGTAAAAATATTTCAACAAGCAATTACAAATATGATTGAAACAAATGAAAAAAATATAGAAAATTTCAGAAGAGAAAGTCTCAGCAAAAAAACAGAAGATATAAAGAACCAAATGGAAATTTTAGAACTTAAAAATACAAATAACTGAAATATAAAACTCAATGGATGGGTTCAACATGAAAATGGAGGAGAAAAAGAAAGATTCACTGAACTTAAAGAGAGAACAACAGAAACTACCCAATTCAAACAAAAAAGAGAAAACAGACTGAACAAAAGTGAACAGAGCCACAGAGGCCTATGGTACTGTAAAAGAAAATGTAACATTCATATCCTGCAAAGACAGGAGAAATATGGTGGGGGTTGAAAAACTACTTGAATTAACAAAATGGGAGAAAATTCCCCAAATCTGGCAAAAAACATAAGCCTACATATTCAAGAATCTGAGAAAACCCCCAACAGGATAAAACCAAAGAAATCCAGGCCGAGACATATCATATTTAAACTTCTGAAAACTAAAGACAGAAAAAATCTTGAAAGCAGCAAGAGAAAAATGACACCTTACATATTAGAAAAAAACAATTCAAATGATAGCAGATTTCCCATCAAAAATTATGAAGACCAGAAAAAAGGGGCACAGTGATTTTTCAGGTGTTAAAAAAAAAATACCGTCAACCCAAGAATCCTCTGTCTAGACAAAATAGTCTTCAGAAATGAACAGGAAATCATGCATTCTCAAAGGAAGGAAAACTAAGACAATTTATTGCCAGCAGACCTACCCTGAAAGAATTGCTGAAGAAAGTTCCTGAAACAGAAAGAAAATGCTAAAAGGAAAAATGGAACATCAGGAAGAACAATGCAGAGTAAAAATATGGGTAAAAACAATAGACTTTCCTTCTCCTCTGAAGTCTTCTGTATTATTTTTGAAGGCTGAAACAAAAATTATAATACTATGTGATGTTGAAAGCAATTTATGTAGAGAAAATATTGAAGGCAATTATATCAGAAATGGAGATGAGTAAAAGCACTTAAAAGGAGGTAAGTTTTCTACACTTCAAACTGGTAAAATGGTTAAAAAAAAAAAAAAAAAACCTTTAAACTGTCGTAAGTTATGTATAAATAATGTAATACCTAGAACCACCATGAAAACGCTATCCAAAGAAATACAAATGAAACATTATACACAAATCATAAAGCAATCCTAAAAAATGACCACAGAAAGGCAAGAAAATGAAAACAGACAATAGAGAACAAACAGAAAACCAAAAATAAAATGGAAGACTTACGCCCTAACATGTTAATAACTACATTAAATGTAAATGCTCTAAATATACCAATTAAAAGATAGAGACTGACAAAGTACATTTAAAAATATGACCCAAATGTATTCTGGCCACAAGAAACTCACTTCAAATATACCAATATAGGCAGGCTGAAAGTAACGGAAAACAGGAACTAGCACTACAGACACTGTAGATAGTAAAAAAAACAATAAGGGAATGTCATAAACAACTACAGGAGTCCCAGGGTATTGCAAACAGTTAAGTGCCTGACTACTGACTGAAAGGTTGGTGGCTTGAACCCACCCAGAGGCACCTTGGAAGACAGGCCTAGTAACCTGCTTCCAAAAGGTCACAGCCTTAAAAATCCTATAGAGCAATTCTACTCTGCACACCTGGGATCACCATGAGTCAGAATAAACTCCACGGCAACTAACAATAATGTAAACAACTATACACACATAAATCTGACATCTTAGATGAAAAACACAAACTACCACAGCTAATCCAATATGAAATAGATCATCTGAATAGTTCCATAACCATTAAAGAAAATGAATTTATAATTTTAAAACTCCATAAAAAAAAATCTCCAGGTTCAGATGGTTACACCGAAGAATTTTATCAAACATTTAAAGACAAAATGATGTCAATTTTATATAATTTCTTTCAGGCAACAGAAGAAAAGTGAATACGTCCAGTATTACCTGATACCACACCGGAGACAAGACAAAACAAAAGAAGAAAACTAAAAACCAATATCCCTCATGAATATAGATACAAAACAGCAACTAGAATTTGGGAATATATATAAAAAAAATTTACATACGATCAAATGTACCACATTAACAAGCTAAAGAACAAAAATCATACCAAGCGATGCAAAAAATATTCAACAAAATTCAACAATCATTCACAATAAAAACTCTCAGAAAACTACAGAGGGAAACTTCCTCAACTAGATAAAGAACACCTACAAAAGAAAAAGTATAGCTAAGATTGTACTTGATGAAATACTGAATGCTTTCCCTCCCGAGACTGAAAATGAGGCAAAGACATCCACTCTTCCACTCTCACCACTGCTATTCAACAAAGTGCTAGCCAGTGCAATAAAGCAAGAAGTACAGACTTGCGGGTATCATGGCACTACAGACAGAAGCACCATGCCATCCCTCCACAGCAAAGATCCAAAAAACTAAGTCAAACAGAGACAAACGTCAATCCTGAAACCCTAAGAATCAAATGAAGAAATAAAGAACTGAGCCAAGCACCAAATGGAATAAGAAACTGACAGAGAACAGACAGCAAGAAGAGATACGTGCAGAGGTCCCCTATTAGCTAACGCAGCACGGATCTGCCATCTTGAACTCCAATCAGACATCAGAGAATGGGGGGTATAGGACAGCAGCTTCACAGAGCTTCCAGCGGGAGACAGAACAACTGGTAACCAATGACATATACTTTCCCACCCCCTACCCTTCTTCACACCCACTTCGCCTCCCCTGCTTCCTGCGGCCACAGTCTCCTGGCCAGGAAGCACCAGCTTCACCCTGGTGACACTTGGATTCCACCCGCCCACAATGGCCGGCTTCCTGAGTGCCATTTGTTGGTTGCTTGTGTCGCTTTTTTGCACATCTTTTCATTTCTTCCATACCTCTTACCACCTGCCTCTTCTTTCTCTCATATACCTGGCTCCGTGTGCCATCTTTGCTTCTTCCTGAAAGACTGTGAAATGTCGCTCGACTGTGACAAGACAAGACACTGAAAAGGTAATAAAAAAAAACTCCCAACAGAAAAAGGCCCTGGCCCAGATGGCTTCACTGGAGAATTCTACCAAACATTCAGAGAAGAACTTATACTAGTACTACTCAAATTATTTCAGAACATAGAAAAGGAAGTGACACTTCCAAATTCATTCTATGAAGCCAACATAACCCTGATACCAAAATCAGGCAAAGACACCACAAAAAAAGAAAATCACAGACCAATATCGCTCATGAATACAGATGTAAAAATTCTTAACAAAATTCTAGCCAACAGAATTCAGCATCATATCAAAAAAATAATACACCGAGGGAGGCGGGGCCAGGATGGCAGAATAGTCAAAAGCTTCCAGTGGACCCTCTTACAACAAAGACCCAAAAAAACAAGTGAATTGATTATATACAACAATCTAGGAGTCCTGAACATCAAAGGCAAACGTGGGAACTGGCCTAAGTGGCAGAGGAAGGGAGAGACAGTTCAGGAGCAGTGAGGATTTGACAGACCTGAACCAGTGAGAGCCTGAGCCCTTGAGGCCTGATCAGCTCGTGGGCAAGTGGTGAGGCAGGCAAGCAGCGTTGCTCGGGAGGCGTACTCCACACCAGGAGAGACCCAGGGGCAGAGAGTCTCCTCGGCCACCAAGAATCAGTGAGAAGCAGCCCTAGATCGGCAGAAGATAAGTACTTGCATCTGGCCTGCCATGCAGATCAAAAACACCCCCCTTAGAGTAAAACCTCTTTCCCATTTAACTCCCACTCCCTGCAATGCACCAGGTCCTGGAACAGCTTCAGCAACTGCTGAGTCTCCTGGGCCAGAAGTAGGATCCATCACACACCCTGAGCCATTTTCCCAGTGCGGGGAGAGTGAACAAATTAACAGAGGAAAATATAAACTGCTGACTCCCATAAGCCAGGAACTCAGGGTAGGCAGAGCTCCTTTGTCTAGGCACAGGCATAAGAGATCCATGGACTTTCAGGGCCTTTCCACCTGCATACACCTGTGTGGGCCCATCACAACAACATACGCTCTCATTACTGCAGTACAACAAGGTCTATGCCTGAAGTCTAACTTCAACTGTTTCAGCCATGAAGTGGTAGGTTCAAGACATTTGACACTGCTCTGCCCATTAAACGGGGTCGTTACCTACCCACATCAGCGTCCTATGACTGGTGGCTCCACCCACGCCACCTAGCCACCTGCAACAGGGGATGATGAATACAAGGTGCCCACCAATCCGTATAGCCAAAAGCATTGGGCGCTCACAGTCCAGCTGCAAAACCTACCCAGCTAGGCACTCTAGGGAACAGGGACACACCCTCCTCCTGGACACTCGGGGGTGGCCGTCAGCCCCCTTCCTTGCTCAGAGTGTGTCCACCTGCTGCAGCCAGATGCCTGTGCCTACACCAATCACCCATGCCTGTCTAGGACTGTAAGTGAGAGCCTTCACCACACAGTTGATGGCTATCTACCTGGGAACCTGGACTACATCCAGACAGGAGGAGCAGGCAGACTCCTGAGCTCACATACCTAGTCACATGTTTAACTACCTGCTGACAGTACATTAGAGCTTCAAAGGTGCCAATAATCAAACTACCTCACACGAGCAGCCTATTTCACCATATCAAAACAAAACAAGAAGGTAGGACACAGTAAGCAAACATAAAACAAATAACTAATAATTTATTGATGGCCTGGAGACAACAGTCAATATCAAATCACATAAAGAGGCAGTCCATGATGGCTTCAGCAAGCTCCCAAAATAAAGAATCTAGAAATTTTCCAGAGGAGGAAAATTTCATGGATTTACCAGAGGCAGAATACGAAAGATTAATATACAGAACTCTTCAAGAGATTACGGAGGAAATTAAGCAATATGGAGAACACACAATAGAGGAAATTAAAAAGATTAGAGAAGAGCATAATGACAAATTTAACAGGCTACAAGAATTCATACAGAGACAGCAATCAGAAATCCAGAAGATTAACAATAAAATTTCAGAATTAGACAACTGAATAGAAAGTCATAGGAGCAGAACTGAGGCAACGGAAGTCAGAATTAGTGAGACTGAAGATAAAGCACTTGACACCAACTTATGTGATGAAAAATCAGATAAAAGAATTGAAACAAATGAAGAAACCCTAAGAATTATGTGGGATTCTATCAAGAGGAATAACCTATGAGTTATTGGAGTACCAGAATAGGGGGAGATAACAGAAAATACAGAGAGAATTGTTGAAGATTTACTGGCAGAAAACTTCCCTGATATCATGAAAGATGACAACATATCTATCCAACATGCTCATCGAACCCCACATAAGGAAGATCTCAAAAGACAGTCACCAAGACATATATATTTCTTTTTTTATTGTACTTTAGGTGAAGATTTACAGAATAGTTTCTCATTAAACAGTTGGTATACATATTGTTTTATGACATTGGTTAACAACACCACAACATGTCAACCCTCTCCCTTCTTGACCTTGTTATTTTGGTGAAAACATACATAGCCGAAGATACACCATTTCAAAAATTTCTATATGCAAAATTCAGTGACATCAATTACGTTCTTCCAGTTGTGCTGCTAATCTCACTTTAGATGAAGGTTTACAGAACAAAATAGTTTCCCATTAAACAGTTAGTACACATGTTGCCCTATGACAATGGTTAACAACCCCACTACATGTCAATACTGTCCTTATTCAACACTGGATTCCCTATCACCAGCTTTCCTGTCCCCTCCTGCCTTCTACTCCTTGTCCCTGGACTGCTGTGCCTCATTAGTCCC
>NW_004444037.1:4659903-4665491 GCF_000243295.1 Trichechus manatus latirostris | reverse complement strand
TTCTCCAGTCTCTTTCAGGCCAGTAAATCTGGTCTTTTTGTGTGTGTGTTAGACTTTTGTTCTACATCCTTCTCCAGCTCTGTCCAGAACCCTCTGTTGTGATTCTGGTCAGAGCAGTCAGTGGTGGTAGCCAGGCACCATCTACCTGTAGTGGACTCAGTCTGGTGGAGGCCTTCGTAGCTGTGGTCCATTAGTCCTTTGGAATAATCTTTTCCTTGTATCCCGTTCTCTTCATTCTCCCTTGATCCTGAAGGGGTGAGACCAGTTGCAGTATCTTAGATGGCTGCTCACAGGCTTTTAAGACCCCAGATGCTACTCACCAAGGTACAATCTAGAGCACTGTATTTATGAACTGTGTTATGCCAACTGAGCTAGATGTTCCCCGAGACCATGGTCCCCACGGCCCTCCGTCCAGCAATTCAATCCCTCAGGGAGTTTGGATATGTCTATGGAGCTTCCATGCACCAAGACATAATCAAACTTTCAAAAATCAAAGATAAATAAAGAATTTTAAAAGTAGCTAGGGATAAACAAAAAGTCATCTACAAAGGAGAGTCAATAAGACTAAGCTCGGACTACTCAGCAGAAAACATGCAGGCAAGAAGGCAATAGGATGACATATATACAGCCTTGAAGGTAAAAACCTGCCAGCCAAGAATTATATATCCAGCAAAACTGTCTCTCAAATATGATGATGAAATTAGGGCATTTCCAGATAAACAGAAGATTAGGGAATCTGCAAAAACCAAAACAAAATTACAAGAAATACTAAAGGGAGTCCTCCGGTTAGAAAATCAGTAACATCAGATAACACCACAAGACTAGAACACAGGACAGAGCAACCAGATATCAGTCTAGATGGGGAAATCACAAAAATAAATCAAAGCTAAAAAAATGAAAATAGGAAAACAGAGATGTCAATATATAAAAGAAAACAACATTAAAACAAAAAAGAGGGACTCAAAAATGTACTTACAGATCTCTCATACGAAGAGGAAGTCAAGACAATATAAAGAAACAAAAGAGTGGTTTAAACTTAGAAAAACAGGTTTAATATTAAGGTAACCAAAAAGGAAATTAATAACCCTACACATCATAATAAAAAGCAAGAAAAACAAAGACTCAGCAAATACAAAATCAAAAACAATGAAAATACATACAGAAAAATGACTCAGCAGAGAAAAATAATAAACTGTAAACAACACACACAAAAAAACATCCAAATGACGGCACTAAACTCACACCTATCAGTAATTACGCGGAATGTAAATGTACTAAATGCACCAATAAAGAGACAGAGTGGCAGAATGGATAAGAAAACACAATCCATCTATATGCTGCCTACAAGAGACACACCTTAGACTTAAAGATACAAGCTAAAACTCAAAGGATTGAAAAAAATATATCAAGCAAACAACACTCAAAAAAGAGCAGGAGTGGCAATATAGACAAAATAGACTCTAAAGTAAAATCCACCACAAAGGATAAGCAAGGACACTATATAATGATTAAAGGGTCAATACACCAGGAGGACCTAACTATAATAAATATTTACACACCCAATGACAGGGCTCCAAAATACATAAAACAAACTCTAACAGCATTGAAAAGAGAAATAGACAGCTCCACAACAGCAGGAGGAGATTTCAACACACCACTTTCAGTGAAGGACAGAACATCCAGAAAGAAGCTCAACAAATACAAGGAAGATCTAAATGCTACAATCAACCAACTTGATCTCACAGACATATACCAAACACTCCACCCAACAGCAGCCAAGTATACTTTCTTTTCCAATGCACATGGAACATTCTCCAGAATAGACCACATATTAGGCCACAAAGCAGGCCTTAACAAAATCCAAAGCACTGAAACATTACAAAGCATCTTTTCTGACCATAAATCATAAAAGTAGAAATAACAGAAAAAGCAAGGAAAAAAAATCAAACACATGGAAACTGAACAACACCTTGCTCAAACACTACTGGGTTATACAGGAAATTAAGGATGGAATAAAGAAATTCATAGAATCAAACAAGAATGAAAACACAGCCTACTAGAAACTTTGGAACACAGTAAAAGCAGTGCTCAGAGGTCAGTTTATAGCAATAGATTCACACATCCAAAAAAAAGGGCCATAATCAAAACATTAACCCTACAACTGGAACAATTAGAAAGAGAGCAGCAAAAGAAGCCCTCAGGCACCAGAAGAAAGGAAATAAGAATTAGAGCAGAATTAAATGAAACAGAGAATAGAAAAACAATTGAAAGAGCTAACAAGACCAAAAGCTGCTCCCTTGTAAAGATCAATAAAATCGATAAACTATTGGCCAAACTGACAAAAGAAAAACAGAAGAGGAAGGAAGCAAATAACCCATTTAAAAAAGGAGATGGGTGGTATCACAACCAACCCAACTGAAATTAAAAGAATCATAACCGAATACTAAGAAAAATTGTACTCTAACAAATTCAAAAACCTAGAGGAAATAGACGAGTTTCTAGAAACTCACTATCTACCTAAACTAACAAAAACAGAGGTAGAACAACTAAATAAACCTATAACAAAAGAAGAGATTGAAAAGGTAATTTAAAAACTCCCAACAAAAAAACGCTGGAAAATTCTACCAAACTTTCAGAGAAGAGTTAACACCACTACTAATAAAGGTGTTTCAGAGCATAGAAAAGGATGGAATACTCTCAAACTCATTCAACGAAGCCAGTACAACCCTGATACCAAAACCAGGTAAAGACACCACAAAAAAAGAAAATTACAGACCAATATCCCTCATGAACACTGATGCAAAAATCCTCAACAAAATTCTAGCCAACAGAATTCAGCAACATATCAAAAAATGATCAAGTGGGATTTATAGCAGGGATGCAGGGATGGTTTAACATTAGAAAAACAATGAACGTAATCCATCACATAAATAAAAGACAAGAACCCCATGATCTTACCAATCAATGCAGAAAAGGCATCTGACAAAGTCCAACACCCATTCATGATAAAAACTCTCAACAAAATAGGAAAAGAAGGGAAATTCCTCAATATAACTAAGGGCATTTATACAAAGCGAACAGCCAACATTATCCTAAATGGAGAGACTTTCAAAGTATTTCCCTTGAGAACGGGAACCAGACAAGAATGCCCTTTATCACCACTCTTATTCAAAACTGTGCTGGAGGTCCTAGCCAGAGCAGTTAGGCTAGAAAAAGAAATAAAGGCCATCCAAATTGGTAAGGAAGCAGTAAAAGTATCTCTATTTCCAGATGATATGATCTTACACACAGAAAACCCCAAAGAATCTACAAGAAAACCAGTGGAACTAAGAAGATTTCAGCAAAGTTTCAGGATATGAGATAAACATACAAAAATCAGTTGGATTCCTTTACACCAACAAAGAGAAACTCGAAGAGGTAATCACCAAATCAATACCATTTACAACAACCCCCAGAAAGATAAAATACTTAGGAATAAATCTAACCAGAGATGTAAAAGATCTATACGATGAAAACTACAAGACACTACTGCAAGAAACCAAAACAGACCTGCATAAGTGGAAAAACATACCTTGCTCATGGACAGGTAGACTCAACATTGTGAAAATGTCAATTCTACCCAAAGCGATCTAGAGATATAATGCAATCCCGATCCAAATTCCAACAGCAGTTTTTAATGAAATGGAGAAACAGATCACCAAATTCAGACAGAAAGGGAAGAGGCCCCGGATAAGTAAACCATTACTCAAGAAGAAGAACAAAGTGGGAGGCCTCACATCACCTGATTTTAAAACCTATTATACCATCATAATAGTCAAAAGAGCCTGGTACTGGTACAAAAACAGATTCACAGATCAATGTAACAGAATTGAGAATTCACTTATACATTCATACACCTATGAGCAGGTGGTATTTGACAAAGGCCCAAAGTCCATTAATTGGGGAAAAAACAGTCTCTTTAACAGATGGTGCTGGCATAACCGAATATCTATCCACAAAAGACTGAAACAAGATTCGTACCTCTCACCATGCACAAAAACTAACTCAAAATGGATCAAAAACTTAAATATAAAATTCAAAACAATAAAGATCATGGAAGAAAAAAAAGGGACAATGCTAGGAGCCCTAATACATGGCATAAACAATGCAGAAGCACCAGAATAGAAACTAGGTAACTGGGAGCTCCTAAAAATCAAACACTTACGCTTATCAAAAGACTTCACCAGAAGGGTAAAAAGACAACCTACAGACTAGGAAAAAATTTTTGGCTATGTCAAATCCAATCAGCGTCTAATCTCTAAAATCTACAAGATACTGCAAAACCTCAACAACAAAAAGACAAATAACCCAATTAAAAAACGGGCAAAGGATATGAACAGGTCTTCGACAAAGAAGAAACTCAGGCAGCTAACAGACACATGAAGAAATGCTCACAATCATTAGATCAAAATAGATCAAAACTATAATGAGATACCATCTCACCCAAACAAGGCTAGCATTAATCCAAAAAACACAAAATAATAAACGCTGGAGAGGTCGTGGAGAGACTGGATCACTTATACACTGCTGGTGGGAATGTAAAATGGGACAACCACTTTGGAAATCGATTTGGCGCTTCCTTAAAAAGCCAGAAATAGAAGTACCATACGATCCAGCTATTCCACTCCTTGGAATATATCCTAAAGAAATAATAGCCATCACAAGAATAGATATATGCACACCCATGTTCACTGCAGCACTGTTCACAATAGCAAAAAGATGGAAACAATCTAGGTGCCTATCAACAGATGAATGGATAAACAAACTATGTTACATCCACACAATGGAATACTATGCAATGATAAAGAACAGTGATGAAGCCGTGAAACATAACACGGAGGAATCTGAAGGGCATTATGCTGAGTGAATTTAGTCAGTCACAGAAGGACAAATATTGTATAAGACCACTATTGTAAGAACTCAAGAAAAGGCTTAAACACAGAAGAAAACATTCTTTGATGGTTACGAAGGTGGGGAGGGAGGGTGAGGGTTATTTACTAACCAGATAGTAGGTAAGAATTACCTTAGGTGAAGGCAAGGACAGCACACGCTACAGGGGAAGTCAGCACAAATGGACTAAACCAAAGCTAAGAAGCTTCCTGAATACAATCAAACACTTTGAGAGACAGAGTAGCGGAGGTAGGGGTCTGGGGACATGATTTCAGGGGACATCTAGGTCAACTGGCATAACAAAGCTTATTAAGAAAATGTTCTGTATCCTACTTTGGTGAGTGGTGTCTGTGGTCCTAAAAGCTTGCAAGTGGCCATCTAAGATGCATCAATTGGTCCCAACCATCTGGAGTAAAGGAGAATGAACAACACCAAAGACACAAGGAAAGTAGTAGTCTAAGAAAACAGAAAGGGCCACATACACCAGAGACTTCATCAGCCTGAGACCAGAAGAACTAGATGGTGCCCGGCTACCACCAATGACCGCCATGACAGGGAACACAAGAGAGCGTCCTGGATGGAGCACGAGAAAGGTGGGGGTGCAGAACTCAAATTCTATTAAGAAGACCAGACTAAACAGTCTGAATGAGACTGGAGGA
>NW_004444037.1:4635889-4659089 GCF_000243295.1 Trichechus manatus latirostris | reverse complement strand
TACTGGAACCAATAGAAAGATTCAGCAGAGTAGCACAATACAAGATAAACATACAAAATTCAGTTGGATTCCTATACACCAATAAAGAGAACAATGAAAAGGAAATCAGAAAAACCATACCATCTATAATAGGCTCTAAAAAAATAAAATACTTAGGAATAAATTCAACCAGGGATATAAAAGACCTATACAAAGAAAACTACAAAACACTACTGGAAGAAACCGAAAAGGGTCTACATAAATGGAAAAACATACCATGCTCATGGATAGGTAGACTCAACATTGTGAAAATGACAATTCTACACGAGGCAATTTGCAAATACAATGTAATCCTGATCCAAACACGAACAACATTCTTTAAAGAGATGGAAAAAGTACTCATTAACTTTATATGGAAAGAGAAGCAGCCCCGGATCAGTAAAGCACTACTGAAGAAGAAGAATAAAGTAGGAGGACTCGCACTACCTGACCTGAGAAACTACTATACAGCTACGGTAGTCAAAACAGCCTGGTACGGGATAAATCACTATTGCAAGGAATAGTAATATTCTTAGTCTACATCCTGACAGTATTCGGCATGACAGAATTTATTCTCTATTGCCTTGTACACTTAAAAGGCAAAGAAGGCCTTGGGCTAAAATGTTGATGTACACTGCGTCTGCTCACTCCAACAATACAATTGATGAGAACATCACTCTTACTTAAGATCCTGATGAAGAACCAGATGGTATCCGGTGGAAGACCAGCAACATGAGTTTAAAGAGCCTGCAATGGCCGCCACCTAGGAGCTCGACTAAGTCTAGGTATTGATCATTGATGTGTTATCTCCAATCTCCGATCGAAAGGAGGGAATCATTTAGGAAATAATATTGGAGTTATTGTTCCCTCTCCTTGAGTATAGAGAAAGTGACCCAGCTGGAGCTGGGCTCACAAGGACTCACAAGGACACATCAACTGGGCCCTGAAGTATAAAGACAATGGCTAAGATAATCTTGCAAAATATCTTTTAGGGAAACTTTCACATAAAGCCAATCAAACAGAATACAAAAGATTTTCGACTCTAATATTATTCTATTAGCATTTAGTGAACATAAATTTGTTGGCCCAGTCAAGACCCTCCTGACTCTTATTACTGAAACCTGTACCAATGACTGTTAAGAAAGGCAATTCAAAATGTAGGATCACAGTTTCTAGCCAATCTGAAAAGGCTAAGCTTTCTATGGTTTTGCCCATTTGTAATGTTAATATATACTGATGACTCTGTAATGGTCTTGGGACATGGCTGTGGCAGCATGCTTGTCCGTCTTCCCATTCTTGCCTATTCTGTAATATTCTTTAGACTTGGGTGGACATGGCTCTAGCAGCATGCTTGTCTGCTTCCCACTTCTGCCCTTTAGAATATATGCCAAATAAAACTTTATTTTTCCCTGAAAAAAAAAAACAAAAACAAAAAAAAAACCCAGCCTGATACTGGTACAACGACAGATACATTGACCAATGGAACAGAATTGAGAACCCAGATGAAATCCATCCACCTACAGTCACCTGATCTTCGACAAGGGCCTGAAGTTCATCAGATGGGGAAAATAGTCTTTTAACAAATGCTGCTGGCAAACTGGACGTCCATCAGCAAAAAAATGAAACAGGACCCATACCTCACACCACATACAAAAACTAATTCAAAATAGATCAAAGACCTAAATGTAAAGCCAAACACTATAAAGTTCATAGAAGAAAAAATAGGTTCAACGCTAGAGGCCCTCACACACGGCATTAACAGGATACAAACAATAACCAACAACACACAAACTCCAGAAGATAAGCTAGATAACTGGGATCTTCTAAAAATTAAACACTTATACTCATCAAAAGACTTCACCAAAAGAATAGAAAGAGAACCTACAGACTGGGAAAAAAACTTGGACATTACAAGTCAGACAGAAGTCTAATCTCTAAATCATACAAGAAAATTCAACACCTCTACAACAAAAAGACAAATAATCCAATAAAATAATGGGCAAAGGAAATGAACAGACACTTCACCAAAGAAGACATTCAAGCGGCCAACAGACACATGAGGAAATGCTCGCGATCACTAGCCATTAAAAAAATGCAAATTAAAACCACAATGAGATACCATCTCACCCCTGCATTACTGGCATGAATCAAAAAAAAACTGGAAATAAATGTTGGAGAGGCTGTGGGGAGACTGGAACTCTTATGCACTGCTGCTGGGAATGCAAAATGATACAACCATTTTTGGAAAATGATACGGCACTTCCTTAGAAAGCTAGAAATAGAAGTACCATATGATCCAGCAATCCCACTCCTAGGAATATATCCTAGAGAAGTAAGAGCTGTCACACAAATAGACATATGCACACCCATATTCATGGCAGCATTGTTCACAATTGCAAAAAGATGGAAACAACCTAGATGCCCATCCACAGATGAATGGATAAACAAACTATGGTACATACATACACACAATGGAGTATTACATAACGATAAAGAACAATGATGAATCTGTGAAGCATCTCATAACATGGATGAAACTGGAGGACACTCTGCTAAATGAAATAAGTCAATCACAAAAGGACAAATATCGTATGAGACCTCTATTGTAAAAACCCATGAAAAAGTTTACACACAAAAAGAAACAATCTTTGTTGGTTACAAGGGATGGGAGGGGTGGGGGGGATACTAAACAGACAATAGATAAGTGGTAACTTTGGTGAAAGGCAAGACAGTACACAATACTGGGGAAGCCAGCAAAACGTGTACAAGACAAGGTCATGGAAGCTCTATAGACACATCCAAACTCCCTGAGGGACTGAATTGCTGGGCAGAGGGCTGTGGGGACCATGGTCTTGGGGGACATCTAGCTCAACTGGCGTAACACAGTTTATAAAGAAAATGTTCTACATTCTACTTTGGTGAGTAGAGTCTGGGGTCTTAAAAGCCTGTGAGCAGCCATCTAAGACATTAGACTGGTCTCACCCCTTCGGAAGGGAGAATGAAAAAAACAAGACACCAGGGAAAGATTAGTCCACAGACTAATGGACCGCAACTAGCACGGCATCTGCCAGACTGAGGCCAATACAACTAGATGGTGCCTGGCTCCCACCACTGACTGCTCTGACCGGGATCAGAACAGAGGGTCCCAGACACAGCTGGAGAAAAATGCAGAACAAAATTCTAACTCACAAAAAAAAAGATTATTTGTCTTTTTGTTGTAGAAGTGTTGGATTTTCTTGTATATTTTAGAGATTAGACCTCTGTCTGACTTGTAATGTCCAAATTTTTTTCCCAGTCTCTAGGTTCTCTTTCCACTCTTTTGGTGAAGTCTTTTGATGAGTATGTGTTTACTTTTTAGAAGACCCCAGTTATCTAGCTTATCTTCTGGAGTTTGTGTGTTGTTGGTTATAGTTTGTATCCTGTTAATGCCGTGTGTTAGGGCCTCTAGCGTTGAACCTATTTTTTCTTCTACGAACTTTATAGTGTTTGGCTTTACATTAGGTCTTTGATCTATTTTGAATTAGTTTTTGTGTATGGTGTGAGGTATGGGTCCTGTTTCATTTTTTTGCAGATGGACATCCAGTGTGCCAGCACCATTACTGGCCTGACAGAGACGGGAGAAACCCCGACAGTATGGCCCTGGACACCCTTTTAGCTCAGTAGTGAAGTTACTCCCGAAGTTCACTGTTAAGCCAAAGATTAGATAGCCCCATAAAACAAAATGAGATTAATGGGGCACAACAGTCCAGTGACAAGGACTAGAAGGCAGGAAGGGACAGGAAAGTTGGTAATACGGAACCCAAAGTGGAGAAGAGACAGTGTTGACATGTCATAGGTTTGTTAAGCATTGTCATAAAACAATATGTATACTGCTTAATGAAAAACTATTTGTTCTGTAAACCTTCATCTAAAGTACAATTAAAAAAAAGAATGAAATAAAGTTTTATACAACTTCAATTCAAAGTTAGTTATGCAAAACATGTTGCTTGGCATTTGTTTTATCCAAGTAATACAGTATTCATAATTATCTTGAGGGAAAAAAAAGCAAGAAGCACAAATAAAAGGTATACAGATCAGAAAAAAGAAATAAAACTTTCTGCAGCTGCCATAATGGTCTTGGCAGAAAATTGTTTAAAAATCTAACAAAAAGCAATCAAACAAAAAGTGATGTTCAGCAAGGTCTCAGAATGTGAGATCAATACACAAAATCAACTGCATTTCTATATATTAGCAACACATGGGAATCAAAATTAAAAACACAATACCATTTATAATTGCTTAAAAAGTGAAATATATCTGACAAACATCTAACAAACATGCACAGGACTTTGTATGCTGAACACTTTTACCAAACAATGATGAAAGACATAAAAATACATAGATTTAATGCAATTCCTATCTGTAAAAATGATGTGGGGGTGTTGTCTGACCCCTCTAACTTCACCAGGGGGGGAGGAAACGCAAGATCAACAGCCCAAGGCTGATTCCTATGAGGCAGAGGTCAGACATACCTCCTCTTTCCATCATCTTTATCAATCTGACACTAACCGTCTCTCCATGGCAGTCTCTACTTCTCTGCTGGGTTTGATAATTCATTACAATGGCCACACAGAACTCACAGACAATACTCACAATTATGGGGTTTATTAGGAAAGTAACAGGTTACAATTCAGGTTCAGGAACATTCAGGATACAGTTCTTCCAGCAGGATAGCCTCTTCCCAGCTGTGCTCGCAGGCACGCCTCTCTGGCCCTCAGCCTCCCCTGCTCGGACAAGTGTTATAAAGCTCTTTTAGCTCTGCCAATGAGTGCCCAGAGGCACTCTAATCCACCAGCAAGCCTCCTACCCAAAGACACTCAGCTTTTTCGCTCCACAGGCCAGAAAGCCCACCATGTTGTCTCCTGCCGTCATTTCTCTGCCACGACTTCTCAAGCTCTCCCTCTCTCCCTTTGTCTCCTGGTTCCAGGAGCTTCTCAGCGCAGCAACCCCGGTTCCAAAAGATACACTGTGCCCTCCTCCTAGCTGTTCTGCCTTGGTGGTGGTGGGATCCTCCCTCTCCGCCTCTGGCATGGCTCATTTCAAGCTCAGCAGGATGGCAAAACTGACCAATCCCTTTGATGGGCCACAATTACTCTATTTGCAAAGCCCCATAGAGTATTAATTCCTAAGAAGAATTTCTTCTTGTTTTCAATTACACCGTTTCTTTTGCTTAAAAGGTTGACCATAGGCATTCATTGTGCCCCGGCTTCAAAGAACTATGCTTGTAAGCCGTAAAAACCAGTTCTAGATGCCCCTGAAGAACTGCATCGCAGGTCATTGGTGAGGAACCCTGTTTTGATGAATTTCTTTCTATACAAATCATATATTCTGCCCTCAACCCTCCAACACCTTTCAGATCCACTCCCATACCTGCTCTCCTGGTTCTCCTGGTACTTATTAGTTGAGCCCTACAATTCTTTTTGCATATAGACTAATTCTTCCCTGACCAGGACTTGTAATTCTCCTCTTGGGCTGTGCTGGAACCTGACTATAATCACTGGCCAGAAGGCACTGAGTCGTAGTGGGAGCAGATCCTGACAGTAAGCCTCATCAAGCAAAGCTCCTTCTTTAGATGGGGTCATTGTGCAGTGTTTCAGCGCTGAGCTACTAACCCAAGCTAACTGAAAGGCTGGCAGTTCAAACCCACCAGCCGCTCCACAGGAGAAAGATGTGGCAGTCTGCTTCTGTAAAGATTTAAAGCCCTTGTGGGGACCATGGTCTCAGGGAACATCTAGCTCAACTGGCATAACATAGTTTATAAAGAAAATGTTCCACATTCTACTTTGGTGAGTAGCATCTGGGGTCTTAAAAGCCTGTGAGCAGCCATCTAAGATACTCCACTGGTCTCACTCCTTCGGGAGCAAGGGAGAATGAAAAAAACTAAAGATACAAGGGAAAGATTAGTCCAAAGGACTAATGGACAACTACCACGGCCTCCACCAGACTGAGTACAGCACAACCAGATGGTGCCTGGCTACCACCACTGACTACTCTGACAGGGATCACAATAGAGGGTCTTGGACAGAGCTGGAGAAAAATGTAGAACAAAATTCTAACTCACAAAAAAATACCAGACTGGTCTGGCCTGACAGAGACTGGTGAAACCCTGACAGTATGGCCCCTAGACACCCTTTTAGCTCAGTAATGAAGTCACTCCTAAGGTTCACCCTTCAGACAAAGATCAGACAGGCCCATAAAACAAAACGAGACTAAAGGGGCACACCAGCCCAGGGGCAAGGACAAGAAGGCAGGAGGGTACAGGAAAGCTGGTAATAGGGAACCCAGCTCAAAAACGGAGTGTCGTGGGGTTGTTAACAAATGTCATAAAACAATATGAGTATTAACTGTTTAATGAGTAGTTTGTTCTGTAAACCTTCATGTAAAGTACAATAAAAATACATAAATAAAATTTACAGCCTTGTAAACCCTATGGGGTAATTCTACTCTATCCTACAGGGTGGCTATGAGTTGGAATCAACTAGACAGCACTGGATTTGGTTTGGCTGCCTTGGATAAATCTTACTCTAATTAACTACAGATGAAAGCACTGGAAGAGTGATGTCACTGAACCCAGGGGTCACTACTACTCTATTTACTACCAGTAATAGGTTCCCTAAAATAAGCCATGGTGGCACAATGTTTAAAGGTCTCAGCTGCTAACCCAAAGGTCGGCAGTTTGAACTCATGAGCCACTCCACAGAAGAAAGACATGGCAGTCTGCTTCCACAAAGATTACAGCCTTAGAACCCTATGAGGTAGTTCTACTCTGTCCCATAGGGTCACCATGAGTCGGAATGCAACTTGACAGCAATGGGTTTGGTTTTTTGGGTTTTTTAAAATAGGTTCCCTTTGTGCAGGCTGGATTGGTGGGCAATTCAACTGCAAAAATCCCATTCTAAGGATCTGCTTTCCTGGTACCAACTGTTTCAGCCTAAGTCCCCTAGAAAACAAAACCTGAGGCAAAGCTTATGAGCTAATGCTTTACTGGTAAGAGAGGTTGGCAACTTCTGAGCAGCAAGATTAAACATAAAAGGAAATGAAACAGGAGGGCAAACAAATGAAAGGTGTTGCATAAGTCTCCTGACTACATCTTTGGGAGAAATCACAGCTAATTTCGAAGTCAGGTTCCTTCAGACAAGCCCTATGGAAACACTATGCCTTGGAGCAATCTATCTGTTGGGGGTGGGGGGAGTTTGAAGAAGGCAGAGAATTTATCTGCTGCCTCCCTCCTGTCTCAGGTCACTCATTAGTTAAAGTTTACCCACTGGAGTGTTAATTTTCCTGTAATTCCATATTTTGATACATGTGGCAACCACACTGAGGTCAAGTCCCACACCCCATGGCCTGGTGCTTTATCTGAGTTTGGTGGTAGTAGGAGAAACCAGAGCTCTGTGGGGCCAGTGAAGCCCCACATACCAAGGCAGTCATGATGGAAGCCATATGGAGGTTGACCTTCACCATAGGAGAAGCCAAGCTAGCAAGCAGTGGTGGGACTTCTTCATTGTACAGGTGGCAGATAGGGATGAGCAAATGTAGGGAGGCATATAAATTGGGTTAAGTTCAGCTACTGATGTAGAGAATATTAAGATCTCTGATCTATTTCCTTCAAAATAAAAAAATACATAACTAAGAAGCTAGGTGACATAGCTATGTAGACACAGATCTCTTAGTAATCAAGAGTTTCAAACATATGATTTAACATAAATTTATACATGTTTTTCTTTCCCTCTCCCTCCTCTACTCTGTAACACACAGGGTCACCATGAGTCAGAATCAACTTGACGGCAACGGGTTTGGTTTTTTTTTTTGGTTTGGTGGTTCAGTGGTAGAAGTCTCACTGTCCATGAGGAAGACCCAGGTTTGATTCCCGGCCAATGCACCTCATCAGCAGCCACCACCTGTCTGACAGTGGAGGTTTCCCTGCTACTCTGATGCTGAACAGACTACACTCCCAGACTAAGACATTCTAGAAGAAAGGCCTGGAACTCTACTTCCAAAAATCAGCCAATGAAAACTATGGATCACAAAGGTCCGATCTGCAATTGACCATGGAGATGGTGCCAGGCCAGGCAGTATTTTGTTCTGTTGTGCACAGGCTCACCATGAGTCAGGGGCCAACTGGACTGCAGCTAACAACAACAGTCTTTTTTAAATGTTAAAAAACTAGCTGCCTCATGGCGACTCCATGTGTGTCACAGCAGAACTGTGCTGCACAGAGTTTTCAATGGCTGATTTTTCAGAAGTAGATCACCAGGCCTTTCTTCCAAGGTGCCGCTGGTGGACTCGAACCTCCAACCTTTTGGTTAGCAGCCAAGTGCAACAGCCACTGCAATGCTCGGGGACTCCTTTTTAAGTCCTAGAAAGGTCCTATTCTAATGAAACAAAATCAAGTGATCTTAAAGTCACACAAATCTTAGGGACACCTTAAATTCTCTTTCTCCCTTACAACTTTTCCAAGACTGTGTTGGAATTCACCTTCATAATTCTTCTTCCTCTCTCCTGTCTCCAGCCCTAGCCCCCTTAAATCCATCCCTTTGATCCCCTAAAATCATAGGGGTCCAACATTCCTATTTGATCATGTCACTCCCTTCCTTGAGATATAAAAATTGCTCCCCATCACAACTCCTTTGTGTGCCTCTTGATTTGGTCCCCAAGGTTCAGTCTTATCTCTTGCTAAGGAAGTCTCTGAAGTTCCAACCATTCTCATCTACTTGCTATTCTCTATGTACACTGAATTTTTTTCATACCTCCAGGTCTATGTTCATATAGTTCCTTCAGTCTATAATATTTTTACAGATGGTGGATAGAAGTATTCTCTGAAAAAGCTGTAATCTTAAATTTGGTAACAAGATTCCTTTTATAAATGCACTAGAAAATCCAGCTTTTTAAATGGAATTACTTCTTGTATAACTTCTTGAAAGATGATACAATACGCTGGGCTATACAAAAAATAAAAATTGATGACATAATATGACATTTACTTCAATACTGTGTCCTTCTCCTAGACGATTCCATCATTCTTCCATTCATATTGACACTTTAGAATAGATAGAAATAATTGATGAGTACTGATAAAATAAATCTCAGACTGATGAAACAGCAAAATACTTAAAGATGGACCCATGTATTTATTGTAAAATAAAATGTTTTAATTTAAAAAATAAGTAAATTTTGTCTTTCTTCTTTAAAAATCAAACCAAATCCTTTGCTGTCCAGTTGATTCTGACTCATAGTGACCCTACAGGATAGAGCACAATTGCCCCATAGGGTTTCCAAGGAGCAGCTGGTGGATTCAAACTGTCGACCTTTTGGTTAGCAGCCGAGCTCTTAACCACTGAGATACCTTGGGTCCAACTTTCTTCTCTGGATGATCTCTAATTTTGTTTTCGTTGTTGTGTGCTATCAAGTTGATTCCAACTCATAGCGACCCTATATGACAGAGCAGATTTGCCGGATAGGGTTTCCTAGGTGGTAATCTTTACAAGAGCAGATCACCAAGTCTTTTCTCCTGTGGAACTGCTGGTGGGTTTAAATCATTAACCTTTTGGTTACCAGCTGAGTGCTTAACCACTGTGTCACCAGGGCTTCTCTAAGAAAGAATAAGTCATGAAATACTAGTCCTTACAAACAGAACTGCTTAAAAAACAACTAAAATTCAATCCAAAGGATACTGACGATGTACTAAGATTTAATAAAAAATTGACATGTAAAAGGGAATAAAGCATTTTTCTTCCCTGTCCAGTCAAACTATATTTCAAGGTAGTCAAAAGACCTAATCGGTAAGGGATAGCTCTTCAAAGAAGAATTTCAGCTAATAAGTACAAAAGAAATGACATAAATGTATGGACATCACTCATCAATGCATGCTAAAACCATCAGAAGAAAAACTGACGGCAAACTTCTCAATATCACCTGAATTCACTGATCAACCTTAGAATCTCTAAAAGTGGGACAAGACGTTATCATGTACCCCTTCATGTAATGAAATATGTAGCACATAGTTGTTATCTGCTGTTGTGTTGGCTCCAACTCATGGTAATCTTATGTATAATAGAAGGAAATGTGGTCCAGTCCTGGCTGTCTTCATGATAGCTGCTATGTTTGAGTCCACTGCTGCGGCTATTGTGTAGTGTCTTCCAACACAGGGGGCTTATCTTCCAGCACTATACTGGACAACATTCTATTGTGATCTATAAGGTTTTCACTGGCTAATTTTCACAAGTAGATTGCTAGGCCTTTCTTCCTAGTCTGTCTTAATCTAGAAGCTCCACTGATACTTGTCCACCATGGGTGACCCTGCTGGTATTTGAAATACTGGTGGCATAGCTTCCAGCATCACAGCAACATGCAAGCCATCACAGTATGACAAAATGACAGATGGGTGGTGGGTAGAATATAAAATATTCTTCAGATATTAAACCAGAATCTATCAAACTTTTAGATGATACATTCTCAACGGCGGCAATGTCATGTCCAAGTGAGCAAAAAAAATCTTTAATTGTAAATTACAATGATGTGTGGCCTCCCAAAGTGTCCCAGTATTTCAGCGGTATTAAGATTTTATTGGGGAGGGGGAAGGCAGATGATAAGAAAAAAAAAAATTGTCTAAAAAAAAACTCCTAAGGGGGCAAAGATGGGGGAAAAAAAAAAAAAGCGGGGGTTGGGAAATACTGCTTTAGATCAAATTTCCAGTTTACATGAAATAAGGACAGGAATAAGTAAAATGACATCAGGAGAAAGCAATCAAACAAATCTGGAATGTGAAGC
The DNA here is from genome assembly GCF_000243295.1 of Trichechus manatus latirostris. Classification (NCBI taxonomy): domain Eukaryota; kingdom Metazoa; phylum Chordata; class Mammalia; order Sirenia; family Trichechidae; genus Trichechus; species Trichechus manatus. The sequence goes on along the minus strand of NW_004444037.1, from coordinate 4,648,265 downwards.
ATTCTACAGGACAAATGACCCAGTTTCTTCAACGAGTCAATGGCATGAAGATAAAAAAGGGAGGCGAGCGTGCAGTGATTAGTCTAAATTTTAAAAAGATTTGGGAGTGTTCACTTGTAGAAACATACATTGAAATATTTACAGATGAGTAATATGTTATATGGGATATGCTTCAAAATAACAGCAGAAGAGTTAAGTGGGTAGGGGTATAGGTGAAATAAGACACATTCTGAATTGACAGTTACTGATGTTGGGTGATGGGTAATTAGGAGTTCACTATACTATTGTGTATACTATTGTATATGTTTGAAATATTCCATAAAAACAAAAGCTATGTATTATTTTGGGCAGATTTTGCCTTCTTAAGAAAATTAGGGAATGCATCCCACTTTGGTGAGTGGCATCTGGGGTCTTAAAAGCTTGCAAGCGGCCATCTAAGATGCACCAATTGGTCCCAACCCACCTGGAGCAAAGGAGAATGAAGAACACCAAAGACACAAGGAAAGTACTAGCCCAAGAGACAGAAAGGGCCACATAAACCAGAGACTTCATCAGCCTGAGACCAGAAGAACTAGATGGTGCCTGGCTACCACCAATGCCTGCCCTGACAGGGAACACAACAGAAAGTCCCTGACAGAGCAGGAGAAAAGTGAGGTGCAGAGCGCAAATTCTAGTAAAAAGATCAGATTTAATGGTTTGACTGAGACTGGAGGGAACCCAGAAGACATGGCCCCTGGACTCTCTGTTAGCCCAAAACTAAAACCATTCCTGAGGTCAACTCTTCAAAGATCAGACTGGACTATGGGATATAAAATGATATTCGTGAAGAGTGCACTTCTTAGCTCAAACAGATACATGACACTAAATGGGCAGCTCCTGTCCAGAGGCAAGATGAGAAGGCAGAGAGGGTCAGGAGCTGGTTGAATGGACACGGGAAATCTGGGGTGGAAAGGGGGAGTGTGCTGTCACAGTACAGGGAGAGCAACTAGGGTCACATAACAATGTATGTATAAATTTATGTATGAAAGACTAACACGAATTGTAAACTTTCACTTAAAGCACGACAATAAAAACAGAAAATTAAGAGAGCAGAACTATGTAACACATAGCTTGCCCACACATTTTCTATCAAAGATGATCTACCAACTGATGTCATGCCTCTTCCAAGTCAATTGTACTCCTAAAAAAAAAAAAACAACTCAACAAACATAACCACCAAATGGGATGCGTGCACCCTTCTGAATCTTGATTCAAACAAACCAATAGCAAAAAGGCATTTTTGAGACAACTGGGAAAATCTCAATATGAACTAGGCATTGTATGATGTTAAGGAGTCATTAAATTTTGTTAGGTATGGTAACTATGTTGAAGATGTGTAAGAAAATATCCTTTTTTTAAAAGAAATATATGCAGGTATTTAGGGATGAAATGACAATTTTTTCACACCCTGTTTTTTTTTAAACCTGGAGCGTGAAAGAGATGATGATGATAACCATTCATGTTTGCTCCCCTCCCTTCAGAAAGCCTACTGGTAAGACAGCACAGAAGTACAAAAAAGGAATAAACCTATAAACAATAAAAAGAATGGAGAAGGAGTTTATGAAAAGGTTCTGGAGGACAAAAAGCAGATGCAAGTGTATTAACAGGTTAAACGGCACTAAGGAAAGCACAGCTGAAAGTTCATACATGAAGGGACTACAGTGGAGGTCTGAGTCAATCTCCCTGAGGCTCCAGGTTCAGTTAGCAAGTATGGAGGCTGAACACAAGGGACCTAGGGAAACGCTTCACCTCTCCTTTCCCTCCACTCCCTCCCTGGCAAGGGACAACCCAGTGTTACCCCTAGGCCTAAAACCGCAACACTCTTTTTAAAAGAAATTTAAAACTGCCCATAAAGAAAATGGGTCTTCTAGCCTGGAACCCATCTCAATCTAGCAATTGGAAAGCTCCTGTGCCTAACAACGGGTCACCTGCACTTCTGCCCTAAACATAAACTTGCCAGTAGACAAGAGGTTCCACTTTAAGGAACATCGAATAGTTACCAACAAGTTTTCTCATTCACAGCTAGTAATGGGAAAGCAAATCTACCTATACAACAAGAAATGGACATTTCTATCCATTTTCTTTGGCAGAAGTTTTGTCTAGGGCTTGTGTTAATTTTTTTGTTTTTAATTATCTTAATTTTTAAAACATTTTTTAATGGGAGTGATTCTGTCTGAGCCTGCTCTTTGCCCACATAGAGTAAAGACGGATTCTTCTTGACAAACCTCCCTGTTTATCTGGCCATTGTTGTGAATCCATCTCTTAGATTTGAGACTGAAGTTTTAGATAACGCTAAAGGTTTTAATACATTTGGAGGGAAAACCACAATATTTTAAAAGTTCTTAAAGAGGACAGCAGCAATTTATGCTGAATAGTCATGCACATTTACCTTTCTTTAAGAGTACAGAAAGTTCTAGAGAATGGTGGAGACATTTTCAATGATGAAATTTTATATATTTTGAAGATACTGCTACTTATAACTGTTAATATTAAATATTTTTTGTTGTTGTTAGGTGCCATTGACTCAGTTTCAACTCACAGAGACCACATGTGACAGAGCAGAACGCCCCATAGGGTTTTCTAGGCTGTAATCTTTACAGAAGCAGATTGACATGTCTTTCTCCTGCAGAGTGGCTAACCTTTCGGTCAGTCAGCAGCCAAGCACTTAACCGTTATACCACAAGGGCTCCTTAAAGATTTTGTAGATTTAAAAATTAAGTTTTTAACATATACTTTAAATGTCTTCTCATGACTTAGTTAAATGAGTTTGACCAAAACTAAGGTTATTAGAGCATTAATTTTCCTATGTGGTTAATTAGTATGCTAGTAAGCGTCAGAATTCTCAAAAGGTACAAATTAAAGAGTATTTAAACCAAGTATTTGGGCAACTTGGTTACTATGTGGAACATTTTTCCCATTTTTTATTTAGTATTCCAATGGTGTGAAAATTTATCTCAAGCTCCTTTAGAGTCTAACTGTATTATATACAGTTAAATAGTCTTTTAGATGGGAAGATAAACCATCAAACTATTATTATATGTGCTAATGTTAAAATCTTAGCTAAATAAATAAATGTTGTTGTTAAGTGCCATCGAGTCAGTTCCAACTCACAGCAACCCTACGTACAACAGAAGGAAACACTGCCTGGTCCTGCGCCATCCTTACAATCGTTGCTATGCTTGAGCTCATTGTTGTAGCCACTGTATTGAGGGTCTTCCTGTTTTGCGCTGACCCTCTTATAAAAAGTATATGACTATATGCATTCATATAAATATGGATGCATCAGTAGTTTCTGCATTTATTATGTTCAAAAAATATCTGAGTACTTGGTATGGCCAAGGAGTGGTGCTGGACTACTAAGGCTGGCAATTCAAACCCACCCAGAGGCTCCTCAGAAGATAGGTCTGGCCATCTGCTTCCAAAAGTCACAGTTTTGAAAACCCTCTGGAGCACTCAACAGCAACTAACAGCAACAACAACGATATTACAGCCATGCACTATTTTAAGTACTAGGGTTATATCAGTGAACAAAACAAAGTTCCCACCATCAAAAGCTTATGAATGGCATAATACTTTAATTCTTAACTTTACTGTCACCATAATATCTACAAAAAGCACACACCAGTAACATCTTTATGGGATTTCTGAATCTCAGGGCTTTCAACAAAAGGTAGCAAAGGGCAGGGGTTGGGACACCAAGGAGGAAGAGATCTCCTCCTCTAATCATATACAGGCATATGGCTTGATGAGAGTGGAATACACACTACTGTATTTAGGGTTGGGTACTCTTCCAGTGGTGCTTCAGTGGACTCTTGCTGCATATTACGAAGTATAATTAGTAATTATTTTAGCGCTGGTAATCATAGAGTAGTACAACTTATATTAAGTGGCAAACAAATTTATAGAATATTTCATTACTATTAGCTTTTTTTTAATCAGCATTAATGTTTTAGGACACAGGCAAACAAGGAAACATTAAGGGTTTGCTGAAAAGTAAATTTCTAGAGTGTGTCCTGAAGTCAGTAAACAAGCATGCAATCTCCTACTCCTTCTGCAGTTTGTAACTAACTTAGGAATAATCAATAAAGATCTTTTGTCATTACAAAGATTTAAATAACTTTGCAAGACAGAAAAATTTCTAATACATTTCTAAAGTATTTAATTGAAAAGTGCTGGAAAAATATTCGGAGGCCAAGACTTATAGGTTATTAGAAGAATAAATTAGTAACACCATATTCTCAGAATCTTCCACTTAATTGAGGATTTATTTTTGGTCTTTTTGAGCATCGGCGTGTAACGCTATTTCTATCAGCTAAGTGTCTAGATTTAATCCCTACACATTTAATTTTGCTACTCATGTGTAAGGCTTACTTGAATCATCAAACTACAGTACCATGACAGTTTCAGATTGAGTGTCAAGCTGTAAAAACTGACTTGACCAGTCTATTTGGGAAATTGGGGGAAAAAGTAGCATACCCATTCAACAAACGAGATTGTGTACTAGTCTGTCCATATGCTTGCAAGTAATATTCTCAGATTACAGAGCAAAACCACTTTCTCTTTCGACCCAACCCTCATCTACACTTCCTCTCTCATAATGACTCTGCAAAAAGATGTAATATATTCTGAAAATAGATAATAACTACAGCAGTAAGTTACCCTTACCTTTACCCAATGCCATCGAGCTGATTCCAACTCATAGTGACCCTACAGGACAGAGCAGAACTGCCCCATAGGGTTTCCAAGGAGTGGCTGATGGATTCGAACTGCTGACCTTTTGGTTAGCAGCTGTAGCTCTTCACCATCAGCAGCAAGCAGTGAATAAATATTATGGTATAAAATGGCATCTTACTACAGCAGTAAGTTACCCTTACCTTTACCCATTGTCATCGAGCTGATTCCAACTCACAGTGACCCTACAGGATAGAGCAGAACTGCCCCATAGGGTTTCCAAGGAGTGGCTGGTGGATTCGAACTGCTGACCTTTTGGTTAACACCTGTAGCTCTTCACCATCAGCAGCAAGCAGTGAATAAATATTATGGTATAAAATGGCATCTTAAATAATAACCAGCAGATTCACTAAATAAGCAGTAAGAATTCTGTATAATTATTTAAGCTGAACAATGAATAAGGAAGACCGAAGAAGAACTGATACCTTTGAATTATGGTGTTGACGAAGAATAGTGAATAATCCATGGACTGCCAGAAGAACTAATAAATCTGTCTTGAAGAAGTACAGCCAGAGCGCTCCTTAGAAGCGAGGAAGGCGAGACTTTGTCTCACGTACTTTGGACATGTTATCAGGAGGGACCAGTCCCTGGAGAAGGACATCATGCTTGGTAAAGTAGAGGGTCAGCAAAAAGAGGAAGATTCTCAAGGAGATGGATTTGCACAGTAGCTGCAATAGTGGGCTCAAACATAGCCAGTGCTGTGAGGATGGCGCAGGACCAGGCAGTGTTTCGTTCTGCTGTACATAGGGTCGCTATGCATCGGAACCGATTCAATGGCACCTAACAACAACAACACATTTGTCAGAGATCCTTGTTGAAGATGTCACTCTTTATTTATATTTAAAATAGTCCCTAGAAATTCCAAAAGAGAAATTGCCTTTGAAATATTTCATAAGTCCATAGAGGTTGTGAGTAGAGGTCTTGATATTATTTCCTGACTCATTTAAGTACATTTTTGTTAAACAAAATTTATTTAGGTTAAAATTTTAAGGTGCTCCCAATATTTTATGTGAATCTTTTATTGCCTACAGAAATCAAACAAGTATTTTTGTCAAAGAAAAGACAGGCAGTATATGCCCAAGGGCACAGAGAACTACTTGCTATCCTCACAAGTGGAAAAGAAGACTTCGCTATTGGTGCCTGAAAAAAAATATATTTTTAATGATTCAGTATAATTATAATCAAATAAATCTAAAGAGAGCTGGAGGATATTTCAGTTTATGGAAAGGAATTAAATTACCTTTATTAAATAAAAAAACATTGTGAAAAAGATAGTGTTTAGACTGCTTTTATTTTATTTTTTACATATCCTATCAATTTTTTAAAATTCACATATTACTGATGCAACACATGTACAGGGTTTAAAAACCAAATAGTACAAAAGGCATATAATGAAAAGCTAGCCTGCTCAACTCTCCCTACCCGCAGTCCTACTTCCTAGAAGCAATCACTTTTATCCATTTGCTTGTAATTCTTCTGATATTATCTCCATAATTATAGGTAATATTCCTCTGCCTTTATTTCTTGAGTAGTTAACTTCAAGTTATGTCTACTAATTCCCTGCTATGAAAAAATGAGGATTTAGTTCACTCATACTGTCCTCAACCTCCTTTTCCCTCTTCATTCCAAAGGCACTGCTACTGAGCACTTGAAACATGGCTAGAGTGACTGAGAAACTGAATTTTAAATTTTTATTTAACTCAACTTTAGCATACTTACTGAACTTTCAACATTATTAGGGTACATAACAGAATTAAGGTCGGCCCAAATATCATCTTCTCAATGAGGACATCTCTGTCTACCCAAATTAAAATTGTAACACCTCCCTCCCAATATACACACACACTACAACCCCTGACACCCAGGTTTATTTTTCTGAATAGTACTAATGATTATCCAACATATATTTAACTTGGTAGTTTCTCATTTGGTTCCCCAATTGGAATGTAAACTCTCCAAGGGTAGGGCTCTGTGTGTGTGTGCGTGTGTGTGCGTGTGTGTGCGCGCGCGCCTATTTTGTTCACTCCTGTAACATCAGCAACTAAAACAGTGCCAAGCACACTGCAGATGTTCACTAAGAACTTACTCAATGAATAGGATAAAGTCCACTGTGAAAAAAAGTACACTGATGTCTATCTCTGTTTAAAAAAAAAGTACAAGACCAAATAAATAGTTTAACTCTACACCTTAAGGAATAAAGGAAGAGCAAACTAAGCCCAAAGCTACCAGAAGAAAGGAAATAATAAACGTCAGAGCAGAAATAAATGAAATACAGGATAGAAAAACAATAGAGAGAATCAACAGCACCAGAAGTTGGTTTTTTGAAAAGATCTGTAAAATCAATGAACCTTTTTAGCAACCAAGTGGGAATATGCAATATAACCTATGGAAACAGAAAGGATTGTAAGGGAATACCATGAACAGTTGTATGCCAACAAATTAGATAACTTAAAGGAAACAGACAAATCCCTTGAAACACACAAACTCCCTACACTGACTCAAGAAGGAATAGTGGATCTCAACAGACCCATAACCAGTGAAGAGATTGAATCAGTAATCACAACAAAGGCCCTGGACCATATGGCTTCAATGGGGAATTCTACCAAACATTTATAGAAGTGACTCCAATCCTACTTAAACTTTTCCGAAAAATAGAAGAGAACAGTATCTAACTCAATGTAATAGGTGAGCATTACCCTGATAACCAAAACCAAAAATATCACAAGAAAACTACAGACCAATACTCTAATGAATATAGACAAGAATAAAAAAAAAAAAAAAAAAACTATCAAACCGAATCAAAAAACATATTAAAAAGATTATACACCATGATCAAGTGGGATTTATCCCAGGAATGCAAGGGTGGTTCAATGTTGAAAATCAATCAATGTAATACATCACATTAACAGGCCAAAGAAAAAGAACGACATGACCATCTTGATGAACACAGAAAAGCCATTTGACAAAATTTAACATCCTTCCATAATAAAAATGCAACAAGAGAGTAAAAAAAGGGAAATTCCCTAATAAAGGGCATTTAAGAAAAGCTCACAGCTAACATAACACTCAATGGAGAAAGACTGAAAGCTTTTTCATTAAAATCAAGAACAAGATAAGGATGCCAACTTTCAACACTGCTGTTCAACATCATTCTGGAAGAACTAGCCAGAGCAATCAGGCTAGGAAAAAAAAAAAAAAATCAAAGATATCCAAATTGGGAAGGAGGAAGTAAAATGATCCTTTTTCACGGATATGATCCTACACATAGAAAACCCCAAAGAATACACAAGAAAGCTATTGCAACTAATAAATGAATTCAGCAAGGTGGTGGAGTACAAGGTCAACATACAAAAATCAGTAGAGTTTCTATACATCAGCAATGAGCAAGTGGAAAAGGAAATTAAGGAAACATTACCATTTACAATATCTAAAAGAATTAAGTACCTAGGAATAAAGTTAGCCAGCAAGGTGAAAGACATGTACACAGAAAATTATAAAACATTACTAAAAAAAATTAAAGAAGACCTAAATAAACAGATGAACATTCTGTGTTTGGGGATTGCAAACCTTAATATAGTTAAGATGTCAATAGTGCCCAAAGCAATCTATAAAGTCAATGCAATACCCATCAAAATCCCAACAGTTTTCTTTATAGAAACAGAAAAGCCAATCCTCAAATTTGTATGGATGGGCAAGGGACACCAAATAGCTAAAGCAATCTTAAAGAAAAGGAATGAAGTAGGAAAACTCACAGTTCCTGATTTCAAAATGTATTATAAAGCCACAGTAATTAAAACAGGCTGGTACTGGTATAATACAAGACATACAGAGCGGTGGAATAGAACTGAAAGTTGAGAAATAAATCCATACATTATGGTCAACTGATTTTTGACAAAGGTGCTAAATCCAGAGTCTCCTCAATAAATGGTGTGGGGAAAATTGAACTTCTACATGCAGAAGAATGAATCAGGATTCATGCTTCACACCATACACAAAAACTAACTCAAAATGGATCAAGGACACAAATGTGAAAATTAAAACTATAAAATTCTTCGAAGAAAATATAGGGGTATAGCTGTGGGATTTACTTTCTAACAATGGATTATCGAATATGACAACAAAAGAACAAGGAGCAAAAGACTAAATAGACCAATGGGACCTCATAAAAATTAAATACTATTGTTCACCAAAAGATTTCATCAAAAAAGTGAAAAGACAACCTACAGATTGAGAGAAATTTCAGGAAACTATATATCCGGTAAAGATCTAACATCCAAAATATATCAAAAAATCTACAACTTAACAAGAAAAAGACAAATAGCTCAACTGAAATATGGACAAAGGGCTTGAACAAACATTCACCAAAAAGGATATTCAAATGGCCAACAAGCACAAGAGAAGACGTTCAATGTCATTAGCCATTAGAGAGGTGCAAATCAAAACTACAATGAGATACCACCTCACCCCTACTGGAATGGCAATGATCAAAAAACATAAAATAATAATAGGTGTTGTTGGCAAGGTTGTGGAGAAACTGCAACCATCACTTACTGCTGGTAGTAATGCAAAATGGTATAGCCACTGTGGGAAACAGTTAGGTGGTTCCTCGAAAAGTTAAACATAGAACTATCGTATGACCCAGCAATCCCAATCCTACGTATATACCCAGAAAAAGTGAAGTCTGGAATGCAAACAGGAGCTTGTACACCAATGTTCACTGCAGCACTTTTCACTTTTCCAAAAGGTGGAAACAACTGAAATGTCCAACAACAGACAAATGGATAAACAAAATGTGGTATATACAATTGCATACTACTCAGCCATAAAAAGAAATAAAGCCCTGATGCACGCCACAACATGGATGAACCTTGGAAACATCATGCTGAGTAAAATAAGTCAGTCTCCGAAGGACAAATAATCTATGATCTCACTTACATGAAATAAGTAAATACACTGAAGCCAAAGATTTCTATATATTGTGGTTATCAGGTGTGAGATGAAGGGGGCAATGGGGAGTTTTTGCTTAGGTAGCATGGAGTTTGTTAATGGTGGTGGAATGATTTGGAAAAGGACAACGATAATGGTTGCACAACCTGAAGAATGTAACCAATGTCAATGAATTGTACATGTAGAAATTACTGAGATGGCGTGTTTTGTTGTGTATATTTTTACCACAACTTTTTTTTTTTTTTAAAGTATACTGAGGGAAATTAAAGAGTTAAATGAATGGAGAAATATATTGTGTTCATGGATCAAAAGACTTGGTATGATTAAAGACGTCAATTCTCCCCAAATGGATCTACAGATTCAATACAATCCCAATCATACTCCCAGCAGCCATTTTTGCATACAGTGACAATTGGTGTTAAAATTTATACAAAATGCAAAGAACCTAAAAGAACTAAAACGATTTTGTAAAATAAAAACAAAGCTGGAGGATTTACACTACCTGATTTAAAGTAATCAAGACATTATAGTACAGGCAGTCCCCAGGTTATGAACACCCAATTTATGGACAACTCATACTTGCCCTTTAATATTATGTATATTTGCCCTCGCTTTGAAACGACTGAACCAACTCCTACTCGCAACAAATTCTTCATCACAATCACCTTCACTTGCTGCGCATGCAGCTTCTAAATCACTGAAAGGCTAAATAAGAACTGTATGCACCTGTTCCGACTTACCTACAAATTCGACTTAAAGACACAGTTAGGAATGAATCTCATTTGTAACCCAGGGAATGCCTGTATTGATGTAAGGAGAGACATACAGTCCACTACATAGAATAGAGAGTCCAGAATAAGACCCACACATATATGGTTAATTGATTTTTTACAAAAGTGGCAACGCAGTTCATTCAATGGACAAAGGACAGTCTTTTCAACAAATGGAACAACTGGATATCCATTATAAAAAAAAAAACAAAAAACTCAATCCATACTTCACATCATACATAAAAATTAACTTGAAAGCAATCACAGACTTAAACATAAAAACTATAATCTTTGGAGTAGGCAAATATTCTTTAAATAGAACACAAAAATATGAAACATGAAAATATGAACTGATAAACTGAACTTCATCCAAAGTCAAAGCTTCTCTCTTCAAAAGACAGTATTACGAAAATAAAAAGGCAAGCCATAGAATGGAAGATAATTTTAACAATTCTAATATCTGACAAAGGACTTACAACAGAATACATTTAAAAAAAAAACCCTTACATCTAAATAATAACAAACCACCCAATTTTTAAAAACGGCCAACAGATTTAAAGGCACTTCACAAAAGAAAATATACACATCACCAATAAGCACATGCAAAGATGCTCGACATCATTAAGAAAATACAAATTAAAAATGCAATGAGATATACCATTACACACTCAGTAAAATGGCTGGAATTTTAAAATGGTGATGATACCAAGTGTTGACAAGAATGCGAAGCAACTGGAACTCTCGTGAACAGTGATACAGCTACTTTAGAAAATAGTTCGTCAGCTTAATATAAAGTTAAACATACAATTACCATACAATCCAGCCATTTCATTCCTAGGTATCTCCTCAAGTAAAATGAAAACATATGCCCACAAATGTCCATCAACTATTGTTGGAATAAACAGTATGCAGCAATAAAGAGACAAAACAACACAGATGAATATCAAAAGCATTTTGCTAAGTGAAAGCCAGCCCAGAAGACCATATATTCTACGACTCTACATTACGTTGTACTATATACTATATATTACATCTACAAAAAGTAGATTAGTGGTTGCCTGGGGCTGGGGGTAGGGAGAAACAACTTTTCAGGGTGATAGAAATGTTCTATTTTCTTGATTGTGGTGGCGGCTACAAGAACGCATATGCTTGTCAAAACTCAAACTGTACACTTGACAATGGGTCAATTTTAACATATATAAGTTATATATCAAAACTGATTTTTAAGAAGTATACCAGGTCAAAAACTAAAATCCAACTATATAATATCTAAAAGAAGAGCACTTAAAACAAAATGGCTCATAAAAATGGAGTAATCTATGTAGCTTTAAAAAATAATAGGGTTACTTCTGGACCAACATGGCGCAATAGTCAGAAGCACCACGCCATCCCTCCACAGCAAAGAGCAGAAAATCTAAGTCAGAGTCACACATCAATTCTGAAATCCTATGCATCAAATGAAGAGATAAAGAACTCAGCCAAGCACTGAATGGAATAAGAAACTGACTGACAACAGACAGCGAGGAGAGATACATAGCAAGGACAGATACATGCAAAGGTCCCCTATCAGCTACTGCAGCATGGATCCGCCATCTTGGACTCCTATTGGAGATCTGCAAACGGGGTACGAGAAAGCAGCTTCACAGGGCTTCCAGCAGGAGACAGAACAACCGGTAACCAGTGATACAGGCTTTCCCACCCCTCACCCTTCTTCACCTCCACTGAGCCTGCTCTGCTTCCTGCAGCCACAGTCTCTTGTCCGGGGAAGCACCCCGGTGTTGCTTGGATTCCACCCACCCACACTGGCCGGCTCCCAGTGCCTTTTGTTGGCTGCTGGTGTTGCTTTTTCCGCTTCATTAGATTTCTTCCTTACCTCTCACCACCTCCCC